>NW_009706344.1:0-1698 GCF_000703405.1 Apaloderma vittatum | reverse complement strand
ATAATTAGATATTAGGAAGAAGTTATTTTCTATGAGAGTAGTGAGATGCTAAAAGGGTTTGCCCAGAGAACTTGTAGATGTCCCCTCCCTGGAAGTGTTTAAGGCCAGGTTGGATGGGGCTTTGAGCAATCTGGTCTGGTGGAAGGTGTTCCTGCCCGTAGCAGGGGAGTTGGAAGTAGATGATCTTTAGGGTCCCTAACAACCCAAATCATCCTGTGAATCTATGATTTTTCAGGTTGCCAAACAGCGTTTCCTCAAATGACTATTTTCTTACTTCTCAGATCTTGAAACATTACCTGCTGTTTTCAGCTGGGCTACCAGACAAAGAGTCAAGTGGAAGCAGTGGAACTTACTTTAGTGCCATAAGAGCATGATGTGATCGCGTCAGCTGTAATGGACCCTGCCCTGATATCACTTGAAGTTCTTCCCAACAGCTCTGACTCTTTTGTATCCAGTAAAAGAGATTTTGTCAGCCGACTATATTGTGGCAAACTCCTTCATATCAAAATATTATTTATTTAGTTTATTCTTTTTTAATGCCTTCCTTATCTGTTAGGATAAGAAGTTTATGCTGAGTGTCTTCACTTTGATGTTTCTTCTTTTTATCCCATGCACTTTGCTTCTTGACCCCTTCCTCAGTTAGAATGAGCTTGGCTTGGCATATATTTGTGTGCTAAGGACTGCAGTGCATTGAGATGATCTTGAACTTGTTAATAAGAGTTCTCTTCTCAAGCAGAGCAACAACAAGTTAGAGCTCTGTGCAACTTCACTGCCCAGGTAGAGCTCAGTGCAATTTCACTGCCCACTCATTCACCTAGCTTCTAAAGTGGATGTTGCTGCTTTTTCTCAGCTTTGTTATAATAAATAACGCTTTAAAATTGCCTTTCCCTCTATTTCACCATTAAAAACCAAAGTCGATACATGGATTGTAGCAAGACGCTACAAAACTGATGTAGAAATAGTCAATATTCTGTGAGTTTTTTAATGTCTGTAATTGCACAAATACATTGTACTAAAATGAATGTGAATTCAGTAGCAAAACATTTTTGATGACAGTAGTTACTTTCTTAGAGATATTCCATGGAAGCAGCTACTGCTCTGTCCGAGAAACAATTGTGCCGAGCTTGTCCCTCTGTCCAAGATTTCATATGAATTCCCAGTCAACACAGCACACACATTTCCCATCCAGTGAAATGATATGTCAAGAATTATTACAGAATCACAGAATCATAGAATGTCAGGGGTTGGAAGGGACCTCAAAAGATCATCTAGTCCAGGCCCCCCGCCAGAGCAGGATCACACAGATCAGAGTAGGTCACACAGGAACGCGTCCAGATGGGTTTTGAATGTCTCCAGAGAAGGAGACTCCACAACCTCCCTGGGCAGCCTGTGCCAGGGCTCTGGCACCCTCACGGTGAAAAAGTTTTTCCTAATATTTTTGCAGAACCTTCTATGTTCCAGCCTGTAGCCATTACCCCTTTTCCTGTCATTGGACATCACTGAAAAGAGCCTGCCTTTTCCGGTCATTGGATGTCACCAATGGCTCTGTCCTCCTGACACTCCCCCTTGACCTATTTATAAACATTAATGAGGTCACCCCTCAGCCTCCTCTTCTCCAAGCTAAAGAGACCCAGCTCCTTCAGCCTTGCCTCATAAGAGAGAGATTGATCATCTTTGTGGCTCTGCACTGGACTCTGT
>NW_009706343.1:26259-26489 GCF_000703405.1 Apaloderma vittatum | reverse complement strand
CCAGAGCCGGCTCCCGGCCCTGCGTGGGCTTGTCTGAGAGCAGCTCCGGCACAGAAAATTGCAAATTTAATTATGTGGGGCAGCGTTTCACAGCCGAACCGCAAACCCTTCTTCTTCTAGAAGCCTCCTGCCTCCTCTGTGTGCGCTGCAGCCTCCCAAACAACCTCGGTTCTGGGGTTATTTCTTATTTTTTTTTGATCAGTTTTCCAGCCTTAATATCCTCCTGCATA
>NW_009706343.1:21875-25856 GCF_000703405.1 Apaloderma vittatum | reverse complement strand
TTACGCGAGAGAAGCCGGGGAATGGTCTGTTCCCAGGAAAATGACTCAAGGAGCGCAGCTCTCGGCAGTTCCCAGCTTGCCTTCCAGCTCCCCGCAAGCTTCCTGACTCAGAGTCGGTGTTTTCTCGGGGACATGAGTGTTTACGGAGGTGGGGAAATCTGCTTGGATCCTTCTCGGTACCGGCTAAGATAAATTTTTTTTATTGTTAGCAGAACACGCTAATGTGTTTGATCTGGAATTAATTTTTTTTTTTAAAACAAACCACCAACCTTCTGTGTTCCGGTAGGAGAGATTAGAGCTGTTAAGTTCCAGCGTTTTGCAGCAACCAGTCGGGTGTTAATTGAGGTGGCCTCTCTGTAATAGGAACCCGTTGGGATTTCGCCGCTCCTCGCTGGCGTTGGATCCCGCCGCTCCGCGTGCTGTCGGCGGGTGAGATCTCGGGTGCTGATAGCAAAATCCCTTTTTATTTTCAAGTAACAGGAAAAGCAGTTGATTCTCTCTCAGGCTCGGTTTCAGGTATTACTGCTTTTACGTTTGATTTTTTTTTTTTAGCAAACGCGCGGAGGCTGACGCTTGGCTTCCCGTGATGGAACCGTCCGCGCGTTCCCCGTGTCCCTCCAGCTCCCTCGGAGGAGGCGACAGGTCGCAGAGGTGACGAACCAGGGTAAAGGCCAGAAGGCGAGGAGTAACGTTGCAGAGATAACTGCGTGTGTGTGTTATTTGTATGTAATTTGTTTTTATTTTTGGGTGGTGATAAGCCTCTTGGCAAGCTCAGGGCGACAGCCTGAGAAGCCCCGAGCGGATTGCTGGCGAGCTGTCGCTTTATTTCGTGCTCCGGGGTGGCTGCTTGCTCTTGCCACGTGTCGTGAGTGCCGAGAAGGTGAGAAATTCCTGGGGCTTAGTGACCCTTGCCGTAAACATTTGGAGAATTCGCCCGCCGAGAGGCCGCTTGGGAAAGTCGAGACGCCGAGAAGCGATGGATTGTGCTGCCGTGAGTTAAACCAGGGCTAAACAGAGACTGATTTTTTGGCTCTTGAGGGTGAAGCTCGTTTGTTCTTCAGCATTTCCAAAGAGGCAGGAGGAAGAGAATTACTCGCCTTCAAGTGGCACAGAGTGAGCATCTTTGTCCTTGGCTGTCGAGCGTAACCTTCACGTGGTGTTGGTGGACGTGGCACTCGTGGCAGCCGAGGTTACAGAGGTTCCAAACGCGTGTCCGGGTGTCACCTGCCCTTCGGGAGGGCGGAGTCTCTGGTGGCCTTTGACAGAGGCATCTGTGCAGGGAAGGCCAGCCCAGGCTCTCCCCTTGGCCACCAGCTGCCTCATCCTTACCCAATTTCTGACAAAAACCATCTTGTCCCGTTACTCTCTCTCCAGGGTATTGCTGCGAAGCTTGCTTTCCGGTGCAGCGGCTCTCTGACCGCACCCGAGCTCTCCCCTCTGCTCCCCCAGGGACCTACCTGCGTTCTTTTCACTTTTTCACAGCCTCTTGTTCTCTTCTCCTTTGCAAATCCATGTCCTCGTGCCAGCCTTGATGCCGACCCTCCCACCGGACATTTGTCAGCGCAGAAACGTCTTGCTTGGATCCGCGTCTTCCGCGTTGCCTCCGTGCTTTGGAGGAGGTTGGTGCGATCGACTCCAACCGTTAACCCAACACTGAGAAGTTCTTGGCTAAACCAGCGCCCTGAGCCTGGCTAAACCAGAGCCCAGAGCGCCAGGGCTGCCCCTGTTAAATCCCCCCAGGGATGGGGACCCCACCCCTGCCCTGGGCAGCCTGTGCCGGTGTCTGACAACCCTTCCAGTAAAGAAATTTTTCCTAATGTCCAACCTAAACCTCCTCTGGTGCAACTTGAGGCCATTTCCTCTCATCCTGTCACTTGTTTCTTGGGACAAGAGACCGACCCCGCCTCACTACCCCGTCCTTTCACGTAGTTGCAGAGAGCGATGGGGTCTCCCCTCAGCCTCCTCTGCTCCAGCTGAGCAGCCCCAGCTCCCTCAGCCGCTCCTCCCCACACGTGTTCTCCAGCTCTGTTGCCCTTCTCAGGACACCCTCCAACACCTCAAGGTCTTTCTCATCACAAGAGGCCCAAAACTGAGCGCAGGGTTCAAGACAGTGCGGCTGATGTCCTGGCCTTGGGCAGAGATGGAGGATTTGGGAGAGGACCTGCAGCGCTGAGGCGTCTGGGTCCTGACGTGGCTCGGAGGACGGGAATATCAGCTGATGCTCCCTCCTTTTCCCCAGCCAGCCTTTATCCAGCTGTTTTCCTTATCGAGGACCCGCGTTCTTCTCCGCCCAGGGCTGCTGGGAAAGCCAAACAAGCAGCACGTCCTCGCTGTAAAGCAGTGACTTTATTTCATCTTACGTCCTTCCACAGGGTTTTTCTCCTTCTGTGCTTGTTAAAAGTCATCGTAACTTTACCTGTTAGAGTTCAAAGGGATTTCGTCTGCGGCCAGAAATGGAAGATTTCTCGACATGTACGAAATCCCTTTTCGCTCTAACGGAAATCTTCCATTTCTGGCTAAGAGTGTGCCGGAGCTGAATATTAGTGATTTTAACTGGTGGATGGGGAAAAAAATAAATCCAAACCTTTGGAGAGACAATAATACCAAGGCAGCAAAATAAATAGTGGAAGAAGTGCTCAATACCAGACCCTCCCTGATGTTTTTGTCCTCGTGACTTTGTCACGCGTTTCAATAACGCCCAGATGAGCGCGGCCCGAGGAGAGCAAAGGAGGCTTTGACGCGAGGAGGGAGGGGAAGTCTCTCAACCTGCTGGAGCGTCTGAACCTTTGGAGAGACAATAATACCAAGGCAGCAAAATAAATAGTGGAAGAAGTGCTCAATACCAGACCCTCCCTGATGTTTTTGTCCTCGTGACTTTGTCACGCGTTTCAATAACGCCCAGATGAGCGCGGCCCGAGGAGAGCAAAGGAGGCTTTGACGCGAGGAGGGAGGGGAAGTCTCTCAACCTGCTGGAGCGTCTGATTCCTGCCTCCCCATCGAATCAGCGGGACCTGCCTAGTCGAGAAACGCTTTTTCATTTCTTCTTTGCGGTTTGGTCGCTGGAGGCGCCGGCAGGCTTGGCCTGCGCCGTGTTTGTCGGACGAAGAGGCGTTTCGCTCGGTCGTTCGTGCGGTTTTGGATCCCCGTGATTCGTCCCCGGCCACGTGAGTTGTAGCAACCGGGGTTGTTGAGGGGTGCTGCGAAGCCGTTAATCTCTTTGAAAGCCTCCGTTGTTCGCCGAGCGGGAGTTCAGCCAAAGGAGAACCTGGAGAGCGAGGGCACGAACTAAATCCCAAAGGGTTCCCGGGCTCGTGCTGGTCATTTTTGAGGAAGACCCCATGTAAGGCTTCTGGTTCTACTTCAACAGGATGGCACAAACAGCGGAAAAAAATTCTCTTTGGGCTTCCGCTGTTAAAACCGATGTGAGATTGCCCACGACTGTAGGGAGAGCAGGTGGATCGCCAAAGGTCAGACGTTGCCGCTGCTTGTTTTGCCTTTGGGGCAAACCCCTGCGTTTTGGATACTTGAGGTGAGGGAAGCGTAACGTCTTCTGCGCTTTCCCAGGGTAAGAAGTGGCGCTTGGTCCTGTTGTACCTCGGAAAGTGTCCGTGTGGACGTAGAAACTGGAGGTGCAGGAGAAATTCTAGTGAGCAAAGGCTGTGAGGGAGATGAAACAAGAGTGAAGAAGAAAATATTCTTGATTTCAGCAGGGGGAAATATTACTTCTGGCTTTACTCTCTGCTCGTTGACCACGAGGTGGGTGCCTGTGGAAGGCCTCCAGCTCAGGGTGTCCCGAATTCCCGGAGGGCTTTGTTCCGTGGAAGTGTCACATCCTGAGGCGCTGGGCACCAAACCCACCCCGTGCTGAGATACTCACGTGTGAAGCCCTTAAGGGCTGGAGAGGAGCCCTGGGGGGGTTATTTCTCCCTCTGAACCAGCTCGCTCAGTGCCCCTCGGCTCGTTTTCTTGACCTTCCTGCCC
>NW_009706343.1:16454-21814 GCF_000703405.1 Apaloderma vittatum | reverse complement strand
TTTGCCAGGTGGCTTCGCCAGCCCGGCTGTGGTCGACGTCGCATCCTCAAACCTCTTCCTGCAGCTCCTGGACTCTTACGCCGACACTTCCGTGCTCAGGGGAGGTTTAGGGTGGATGATACGAAGAATTTCTCCCAAAGAAAGTTGCTGCCAGCCTGAGCTCTGCTCTAAAAAATAACCCCACTCTTTTTTTCTTATTTATTTTTTGCTTGCTTTTCTCTTTTTTTTTTTTTTTTTTTTCCCCTCAACATGCCCTGCAATAATCCAGGCTTTTCAGTTGGCCCCAATTGAGTTATTCAGTGCTAATGTTATGCAAGATTCCTGATTAGTGGCCTGGACTTGGGAGCTGCGAGACTACGTGGAGCGGTGGTGGAATTAAAGTCACCGTGGCAACCATTAGAATTAAAATAAGCTTCCTCGGGAAGCGTGGCCGCCTTCCTCCCTGCCCTCAGCGTGCCACCCACGTACCGTCCCATGAATTTTCAGGGGATCCGACTGTTTTAATGCTACACTGCGCTTTCAAAACCCAAACCCTTTTTCCTGTTGTTTTTTCTTCTTTGTTTTTTTTTAAATCCATTGTTTAATGTGTGTCTTGTGTTTGTTTTTTTAAGTGAGAACCCACCCGCCTGTTTAATCGCCCTTTCTTCCTTTTCTTTAGCGACCGATATTCCTTGCCGGGGTCTCCTCCGTTAATTTATACGTTCTATCCTTTGACGGAATGTGCTGGTCTGCCCGAAACAGGTGGTTTGCAAACAGCTTAATTGCATCAACATCCGGAGGAAGGGAAGCGAGGTGGAGAAAGAGATGGGCAGAGGAGTATTTACTTATTTTTATTTTTCATTGGGTTGCCACCATTTGCTGTCTCGGCGATGTTGGCTCGTACTTCTCTGACTTTCTAGGTGTCAGGTAGGGTAAGAATATTTTGGAGCTCTTTTCTCTGCCGGTTTTCGGAGGAATTTTGGAGGAATTTTGGAAGAGCGCTGCAAACAAGGTTTTCCCATGCTCTGGTCCCACTGGGAATGTGAGGATGGGAGCCCATCACGTGCAGGCTCATGTGTTTCTCTTGGAAACTCCCTTCCCAATGGGCAGAAAGACACCATAAGGACACGATAGTGGAGCCGTCGTCACTGGAAAACGCTTTACGCACCACCTTTTATTTTGTAAATACTTCTCACGCAGCGCTGTAGCCCGTAATGTCGAAGCTGGATCCGGGCCAAATCGACACAGCGGCAGGAGTGGAGAGAAAAGAGAGAAATCTAAACGGGTTTAAAGTCTCGCTTGAAGTTCTTGTGTTAAGTCCCTGTTGCTCGGGAGGTGGAGAAGTCTGGAGAAGCCGCCCGCGTAGCCAGGTGAAGGGGATCGCGGGGCGAGGAGGATGAGAGCGGCTGGGACGGGTCTTGGGGAGTCTTTGGTGATGAGAACGGGTTTGAGCTGAAGAGTAACGAAGGAGGCTGAAAGAGCTTGGAGAAGAGGAGCCTGAGGGGTGACACCTCATAAATGTTTATAAATACGTCAAGGCGGAGTGTCAGGAGGACGGAGCCAGGCTCTGCTCAGCGGCGTCCAATGACAAGACAAGGGGCAATGGGTACAAGCTGGAGCACAGGAGCTTCCACAAAAACATCAGAATTCTTTACTGAGAGGGTTATCATGCATTGGAACAGCCTGCCCAGGAAGGCAGTTGAGTTGCCATCCCTGGAGGTGTTTAAGAGAAGGGTGGATGTTGCCTTGAAGGACTTGGTTTAGTGGTGTTGACAGGGCTGGGAAAAGGTTGGACGTGATGATCCTGAAGGTCTCTTCCAGCCAAAACCGCTCTACGATTCTATGGCAGAGCAGGTTTTTATCAACAGCGGTTCTTGCGCGATGCGCTGCGGTTTTCACAGCCCGGTGTTGCTTTGACGACACCCAAGTGACCGTCAGTAAACAAACTCTGCTCTAAAACAGCGTGAGGTTGCGCCCTAAGCCGCGGTGCGGCCGAAGATCTCCGATGGCTCGGGAGCTGCAGAGCTGTCGTGCGGGAAAACGAGAAGCGCTTTTTGCCCTTGGAGCAGCTCCGTGTGGAACGTGCGCAAGAGAAGCGTCTTCAGAGGTAAAAGCGCGTCCTTCACCCAGCAGCGGCGACAAAGAGAGGAGCGGACGAGTGGGTGCCGAGAACGGGTCTTTCGAAATGGAAACAAAGCCCGAAGCTTCGGGCTCTGAAGGTTGAGTGTCTGCCCGTCGCGTTTTTAAAACTGTTTCTGTGGTTACCGAACAAACGAGATCAGACAAAGGCAGAAAACGTAAGAGAGCCCGGAGGCTTGTCGAGGGTTAGCCCGCGCCTACGTAGGCTGGAGGGAAGCTGCCTACAGGTCAGGACTTGTGCCGGTTCAGAGACCTCCAGGTGGGCGAAACAAGAAAAAAAAAAGCAGCAAACCAGGATGGCCACGTTGATGTGTGTGTGAAGGGAACTCTGCTTCAAGGGAGCTGCTCGGGATCCTTCGTTCTTCATCACCGGCACCGTCGGTTCCTAATGAGAGGAGCTTTCAGAGAAAGACGCGTCGGTTACTATTTTCCTGGCTCGTTCTTGAGCCTCGAGCGCGGCCCTGAAAGCCTTTTGTCCGTGTCGTGGAGGCAACTTGTGAGGTGCTGCGCGAGGAGGACGTGGCTGTGGTGTGCGAGCGCAGGGTGTCAGCCCAACGGCAGAGGGGGGAAAAAAAGATAAAATTGAGGATGTAAACTCGTGTCACTCGGGATGGAAGCCTCGCGCTACCCTCTGGGATAGGGAGAGGCGTTGGGGAACGGGCAAGCAGGGAAGAGTCCGTGTCGTGGAGGCAACTTGTGAGGTGCTGCGCGAGGAGGACGTGGCTGTGGTGTGCGAGCGCAGGGTGTCAGCCCAACGGCAGAGGGGGGAAAAAAAGATAAAATTGAGGATGTAAACTCGTGTCACTCGGGATGGAAGCCTCGCGCTACCCTCTGGGATAGGGAGAGGCGTTGGGGAACGGGCAAGCAGGGAAGAGAAAGTCGCCACGTGACTCTGAACTTCGCTGTCTCATGGTTTTTCAGGTGACCTTGGGCAAATTGCTTGAGCTCTCCCTACTTTTCTGTTCTTTACGAAGCCAGACGGTGTCGGTTCTCTCTCTGGAGCAGGTCTGCGGCTGGGTGGGCGTTCACCCCGTGCCGGATTTGCACGGTGCCGTTCGAAGGCCGTTTGCAGATCAGGAGACCGATGCAGCGATAAATCCGGTCGGTGCTCCAGGAGAGCTTCTCGCCTGGCGTCGCCCTGACTCTGTCGTCCGAAACTCTCTGTGTGTCTCCACTGAACCGTTCCACCCGCCGGATTGTTTCCTGCCCCTTCTTGCTTTGCCTGGACGCCCACCAGCCAGTTCTCACACCCTCACTCTTCCATCATCCCCCCCTAAACCCGAGTCTGGTCCGACACCGTCTTTGGGGCTCGTTCCTGGACATCCCGGGAGTTCCCAGGAATGAGGAAGCGGATCCTGAGAGGAGAGGAAGGAGGATTTGGGTGTGGAGAGAGTTTGATCCCACCGTGCTCACGCTGTTCTGGGATCTCTTCTGAGCTTTTCAAAGGCTCCCTGAATGAAAAAGGGTGTAGTTAGTTCTAAACAAGTTAACCTTTCTCGTTTTATTTTTTTCTTTTTAAATTGGCGATGCCTCAAACATCCGTAAAAACTCCTGCCTTAAATCTCTCGCTCTGCAGGTCTGAAATTTGCTGCTTATAAATACAACCACAATCGGTTTCTTTGCGACCGTGCGGAGCCTCGGAAGCACCCGCCGGGTGGGACACAGCTTTGCTGGGCTGATTGAAGAATTACTTTGGGTTTTGTGCCCCGTAACACTCCCAGGAAGGGTTCTACCCACACGAGGCTTTTGGGTTAGGAACCTGGTTATCTGCTCACCGCAGGAAAGATGCTACTGGGCAACTGGAAATGCCAAGAACTTTCCGTGCTTCATTTTTCCTTGGCTTCTTTTTTTTTCAGTATAAACAAGCTGAAACATTTTTCTGGTTCTTCTGCGGCAGATGCAGCAAAATGACCACGGTGAGTCATCGGGCTGCCTGGACACGTAGAGCATTTTTTGGTCGACGTTCTTAGCGAGACGACTTCCCCGCTGCGTTTTCCCTTGTCTCGGCTGACCCGAGAGGGGAGTTGGCTGCTCGTACGGCCCTTGTAAAACAGGAGGAACGCTCCTTCTCTGGGTGGTTACACGAAAAACCTGACAAAAGCAGGTTTTACAACCTTGCGTGAGGAAGGACGGACAGTAACCCACTGACTGATTCAAGTGATTCATTTTTTTTTGGATACTCCCCCTCAAACTAAGCTGGTGGCAAAACCACTGAGTAGGTGTGCGCGGACCTGCTGAGCTCCCTGGCCAAAAGGGAGCGCGGACAAATGATCTTTTTTTATGCTTCAGGGATTCTGAGCTGCTTTTTCTCTCGTTTGTTTGTGCCTCGTTTCCTGCTCTTTGTCACTGGGCTGACGGAGCCGCGGGGTGGTGGCGGTGGCGTTGGTTAAAGGGACGCTTCAGTCTCGTTTTCGAGCGGTGGGGAGGCAGCCTGGCTCTTACACAGGCACCCACCAGCCTGTGCCAAGGGGAGTTTAGGTTCTCTCGCACCGAATACCCTTCAGAATATCTTGGCATTTGTCCTTCGTCTTCATCCAGCAGCTGGAAGTTGTTTTAGATTATCTGGGATGACCTTTTCTCTTAGGTCAGATGAGTTCTGTGCTTTCTCTGGACTTCCTTAACTGGGAAGAAGCTGGGTTTTTTTTGTTTTATTTAATATTTATGTTTAATTTTTTGCAGTCGTAGCAAGAGATAATTGTCTGTGTCTCTCCCTTAGATAGGTTTTGCCTTTCGTAGTGGAACATTTAGACAGGTGAGAGCCTGTAGCTGTCCATCCCTCTCCATCCCTTGCTGGAGGCATCACGAAAGAGTGGACGTGTCTCGCCCGCTGTGACTCACAGCCCCGAATGTTGAATTTGACATCGCTCGACTTGGTATTAATTTAATGTGCCGCTGGAGCTTCTGCTGAGCCTCTCTGGGAATGGTGACCTCAGGTGGAAAGGCGAGGTAGAAACCCGGCTAGAAACCACTCTCTTCTGTTGGCCAAAGCTTTCTTCACCTCAGAGTTAGGCAAGACTGTTGAATCATCCCAACCGCTGCCCGGAAGAGCTGTCTCGGGTGGTCCCACGCCCTTCCTCCTCGATTTTACGAGGTTGCCTCGCAAAAAAATATAACGTTGGAGGGTCGGTGGGGAGGATGCTGGTGGGGCTGCAAGTCAAAGGGGTTTGCGGAAGGGTGTGATGGCTGCAGGGCTGAGTGTTACGTGGTCGGGAGAAGAGGAGGAAAAATCTTCCCTTTTGGTG
>NW_009706343.1:12773-16311 GCF_000703405.1 Apaloderma vittatum | reverse complement strand
ACCCCCAGGGGGGGGAGCCCCCACAGCCTCTCTGGGCAATCTAGTCCAGAGTCTGGCCACCCTCGCACTCAACAATTTCTTCCCCAGATCCAGCCTAAACCCCTTCTCCTTCCATTTAAACCCATTTCCCTTGTCCTGTTGCTGGACACTCTTGTCCAAAGTCCATCCCCAGCCTCCCTGTAGGTCCCTTCAGGCACTGCAGGCAGGGATAAGGTGCCCCCGGAGTCTGCTCTTCCCCAGCTGAACACCCCCAGCTCCCTCAGCCTGTCCTCGCAGCAGAGCTGCTCCAGCCCCTGGGTCAGCTTTGGGGCCTCCTCTGGACTCATCCCAACAGCTCCATGTCCCTCTCACGGTGGGGACACCAGAACTGGACGCAGCATTCGAGGTGGGGTCTCAGCAGAGCAGAGCAAAGCGGGAGAATCTCCTCTCCTGGTTTTGAGCAGCGTCAGAAAGAATCAGAAAAACAATCTGAGCGAAAGTGAATTTTGAAATACTCGCTGTTCCTTTTCGCGCCGATTCCTTCTCTGAAGGTTCATCCATGACTCAGTTCTGAGATGGCTTTTTAACAGATGTATAGTTCCTGAGCTGTCAAACTTCACTTTATCCTGTTCCTGAGAAATTTTCGAGGAAAAGAAATGTGGTAGAAACAAAGAAAAAGGAGAGAACAAGAGCAGAAAGCCACTCAGGAGACACCTTTCGCCAGCGCATTGTAATACATCAAGAGGAACTTGAGTCAGTCCCTGGAATAATTTGGACCTCCTGTTTGTTTTGAGGCTCTCACCCGTCCTTTTTGTTCATTTTTGCTTCTAAAATGCATTTAGAGTGTCAAACTCCTACACCTGCGAAAGAACGCCAGGCTCTGAAGGAGGAACTAGCAGAGACCTGCTTGTGTCCTGCTGTGTCGGGTGGAATAAAGGTGGCAAATTTTAGCTTTTTTTTTTTTTTTTTTTTTAATGCTACTAAGGTTTGCTTCATCGTTTTGCCATAGGGACTGTGCTTCTCTTAAGCAATTGCACTGTCTGTGCCTTTGGGTACTCAGGTGACTACTTCAGATAGACCCAACGTGTTTAGTAGTTGGATCTTAAAATAACCTAAAGCTGATTTAAGGTGACCTAAATTTATTGGAGTTTTTTGCTGGGGAGTCCTGCGCAGTGAGACTGGAGATCACAGAATCACCCAGATTGGAGAAGACCTCGGAGATCGTTGAGTCCAACCACGAACGCAACGCGGACAGGTCCTCGACTCACCGAGATCCCCAAGTCTACCCCACTCTTAAATGCTTCCAGGGATGGAGACTCCACCCCTGCCCTGGGCAACACCTTCCAATGGCTGAGAACCTTTTCAGTAAAGAAATTCTTCTCAATATCACAGAGTCATAGCTGGGATTGTTCAGTCTGGAAAAGAGAAGACTTCGGGCGGACCTAATAGCTGCCTTCCAGTACCTGAAGGGAACCTACAGGAAGGCTGGGGAGGGACTTTTTACAAGAGTGTCCACTGATAGGACAAGGGGAAATGGGTTTAAGTTGAAGGAGAATAGATTTAGATTGGACCTTAGGAAGAAATTCTTCAGTACGAGGGTGGCAAGACTTTGGAATAAATTGCCCAGAGACGTTGTGGCTGCCCCCTCCCTGGAAGTGTTCAAGGCCAGGTTGGACGGAGCCTTGAGTAGCCTGAGCTAGTTGAGAGGCGTCCCTGCCCGTGACAGGGAGGTTGGACGAGATGATCTCTGAGGTCCCTTCCAGCCTAGGCCAGTTTGTGATTCTATGATCATGAAGGCTGGAAAAGAGCTCTAAGATCACAGAGTCCAACCGTCAACCCAACCCCACCATGACCGCTGAACCCTATCCCCAAGTGCCACATCTACGTGGTTTTTGAACCCCTCTAGGGATTCCCTGGGCAACCTATTCCAATGCTTAATAACCCTGTCAGTAAAGAAATTCTTCCTAATATCAAATCTAAACCTCCCCAGCTTGAGACATTTCCTCTTGTCCTATCACTTGTTGAAGAGGCCGGAAGGGGCAGAGCTTTGTATGGTTTGAGGACCTGGCTTCCCTGGGGATTTGGAAGAGCAGGACTGAGACCTCCAACCCAAAGATCCGGATCTTTTCTACCGATGACTCGGGAATTTCTTAAACGAGCTGCTTCTCCCCAGGCAGTAAGAGGTGTTTGGGATCCGCTCTGGGCGCTGGGATGCATTTTCTCGTGGATAGGGAAGGGCAGAAGGGAGCGGCGCGCAGGAGCGCTTTGGGAAGAGGTCAGCACGTCGTAGGGCATCACTGCTTGGGCAGTTTGAAAAGCTGACGATGCCCAAATGTAACACTTTCCCATTCGCAGCTGGTGAACAAGGTGCTTCAGCAAGAACCTGCTTTTTGGAGGATGATCCTTTTAGCTGTGAGACATGATGGAGCAAAGGTCCATCTTCTAGCCCTGCGGTGTCCTTCCACCTGGACTCTGCTTGAGGTTAAACCACGCGGCCCCGGTAAGAAAAGGAGCTAAAGCCAAACAGCGTTTTTACACAGAAATGGTATGAACTGTGTGGTTTAGATTTCCTTTAAATAGTGACCGGGAGTCGCTCCGTGCAAGCACAGACCATGGCTGATTTTCTGAACAAATGGCATCAGCTGTTTGCCTTGACTTGGACTTCACCTGGATTCACAAATCTGCCCGACTGTTCGGTTCTGGGAACGCAGAAGCTCTTCAAGCCCATCCCTAGGTACGTGCTGAAGTAGTTGGGTAGAGACTACGTTAGTAACTGGCTTCATGCTGGTATTTCTGTTCTGTCCCTGCTTCTTCCAGACAGAATTTTTGCACCTGGGTTGTTTTTAGGGCAGCGGCCTCCTGATAGACCTGACCTACCGCTTCCTCCCTGGGTCAGGCTTCCCACACCCTTAATATCTCCTTGTCTGCATTCTGCTCCGGTCTGAATCCGATATTTGTTTTATTTTATGTAGAAGAGATGAGTTATGAGCTGTCAGAAGGCGGTTTCTGGTGATCTGGGCTTCGCCACTTGGAGCTTTGGAGACTTTCTCGACCTTCGTGCCAGATCACTCGTGCTGTTTCATTAAGATATTAGCAGTGGTTAATCTTAAAAAGCTGTTGGAAGTCACTTTTTCCCTCTAGCTACCTAAACACCTAAGAGTTTGGGCTTGTATTAGCTGCCCACATTGACGTTTTTAAACAAAAGCTTTTTTTTTTTCAGTAGATCGTGTGTGATTGGTTTATTACTTGGTCTCTTGATTTCTGTCCACGTTATAGCAAATATTAAACCAATCATTGCAAAGCAAATTAAGTGCCCTTGTGAACGGTGCTCTTGTTCTCGCTTGGTGAACGTGGTGGGATAGAAGAGTTGATTTTTATTTTATTTTATTTTTAAATTTTATTTTTTGTTGGCCTGTTTAGTCTTTAGCCTGGTCAAGCCTGGCAGCTGATGTGTGACGGACACTGCTTGGGCTTGTGATGTCAATGCTCATCATTTCTTAATGAACTTACCAGGGGAGGTTTAGGCTGGATATTAGGAAAAATTTCTTCTGGAAAGGGT
>NW_009706343.1:8830-12724 GCF_000703405.1 Apaloderma vittatum | reverse complement strand
AGGGTTTAAAAGCCGGGTGGATGTGGTGCTCAGGGACACGGGTCACTGGTGGGGCTGCAGCACTGGGATAACGGTTCAACTCGATGACCTTCAAGCCCTTTTCCAACCCAGATGATTCTGTGGTTCTGTGCTTCCCACTTTACACAACTTGGACCCCAAAGTCTCTGCTGGCCCAAGCTGTGCTCTGAAAAAGAGCGCGCTTTAAAGATGTCCCGCGCTGAAAACCCACCTCATGGATTTTCCCTGCTTCCGCCGCCTCCGTTTTTTCTCTTCCGTTCGCCCCCGTGGGTTCCCAAAGCTGCTTCTTTGATTCGTTTGCAAATATCGGTGACAAGCGTCCGTCAGTCCTGAAGCTCAGCCGTCCACAGCAGGAACGTCTCTGCTTTTCCCACGTGAGTTTTAGGAGAGCTCAAGCTGGATGTCAGTAACTTTCCAATTAGGAAAAGAGCCTGCCCGGCATCACGGCGGGTTTTATGGGGCGATAGATGCTGCTGCCTCTTGACACTTGCAGCCGTTTCCTAAAAATACAACTGTCAAGGTGTTTTGCCCAGCAGGAGCCCCTCAGACTTAGCAAACGTGGCCAGACAATAGTGCCGGTGCTCTGCTATATTAATTATGAGGCATCTGTCTTCGTGTGCAGCCGTAACTGCCTTCAGGGTAATTAAAATTTTATTAAAGACACGAGGAGGAGTAAAGGGAATATTTTATTTGGAGCTGGGGCAGTGCTGAGTCTTCGGGATGCTACCGGAGACGCGAAGCTGGCTTTGGCTCAGCGTGATACCACGCAACAACCGTGCATCCTCCTCTATTTATTTTTTATTTTTTCTAAATTGGAGTGTCAAAAGCCTGGGAATGCAATTACAATGCAAAGCAGAGGTGTCTGGAAAGAACCACATTATGTTTGCCCAAAGAAAATGCCTTTGTCTCCGTTCTGAAATGATGGTGTTGCTCAGGAAGGAGAATTTTGTTTCTTTCACTGGAGCCAACTTAAGACTAAAATTACTGAGGAGGTGGAGAGAGTGGTGGTGTTTGAGATGGCCACAGAGAGGCCTGAGAGTGTCTGGCCTTTGTTAAGTTTTTATTTCCTCACGCAGAAAAAGAAAAAAAAAGTGAGTTTCCCCTAAAGGACCTGGTTTAGGAAGGAGTTGCTCTTGGGAAGAAGATGGGTTTGCAGAGTTTTCAATGGTGTTGAAAAATTGGCCGCAGGAGCGCTGTCTCGGGATTTTATTTTCCAGATTGTGATCTGACGCCTTTGCTGGGGCTGTGCGGAGATGTGGCCTTTGGGAAGAAATTCTTCACCATAAGGGCGGTGAGCCCCTGACGGAGGTTGCCCAGAGCAGCTGTGGCGGCTTCCACCTCCCTGGCAGTGCCCGAGGCCGGGTTGGACGGGGCTTGGAGCGACCTGGGCTGTGGGAGGGGTCCCTGCCCGGGGCAGGGGGTGGAACAAGATGAGCTTTAAGGTCCCTTCCAACCCAAACCGTTGCCCAACGTTTCCTCCAGCCTGAGCCTTCGTGGGAATGGGGAACAGTCGCTTAAAGCAGCAGTTGACACTCGCAAATGACCGTCCCCAGCGACCGGACGATGAGGGTTGTGTTTGTGGGAGGGTCGGTGGAGAGCTGGCTTCCAGCAGGCTCGGGTGGGCTTGTTGGAAAAGCGCCGTTCCGGATGAGACACGCTGCTCCGCTCATCTCCTATTTTCAGATTGTAAAAATCCAGGTAGAATCCAAGTCACACCCTGCGCTTCAGCTCTCTGGAGCCTGGAGATTTCTCCTCTTTTCTTATTTCACTGTCCCTGCTGATGACTTTGCAAAATGCTGTCTTTTGCCTTCCTTAAATGTTCTACTTGGATGAATTCAAAGAGAAAAACAGAAGGAAAAGAAACCCTCCACACTCTCACTGTAGCAGATTTTCGTGCTTACGCAGACCCGTGGAGAAGCGGATCCTCTGTGGGTGCATCGGCTTCGTCTGCAGCTTCATTTCGGCAGACACTGACCTCAGAAAAACGTTTTTATGGCATTTGTAGCTTTGTTACAGCAGCGTCTGCCGCTTTGCTCTCGAGTCTGATGGTTTAGTCGCTATTTCCAACGTGAACCTCACCCTCAGCAGCCCCTGAGCCATCCACGTTTTCTCCACTCCAAGGGAATAACTTCTAGAAGGAGGAATTATGTGTCTCTTTTAAAAGGTTTTTGTTCCATACGCAGTTGCTGCTTCGCACGCTCAGTCCACGCGTCCCTTGCGGATGCAGGTATTGGAGCCTGGAGCTGAAGCGCTCCTTAAAATTAATTTTGCGACAACTCTTATGTAAGCAGGGCACGGTACCCTACAGAAAAAAACCAAACTGAGCGCCCTTCAGCAACAGCGACTCTGGAAAAGCCTGAAGGGTTTGAACCAAATTCATCCTTCAGATATGGTGAGAAAAGATTTTTTTGGGAGCTTAGAAAGCCGGGTCGTAAATGGAAGATCTGGCCCAAAAGTGCGGTTCGATCTTGCCCGTTGTGGGCCAACGTGAGCCGTCACGCAACTAAAATTGCGCAGAATACAACACACCAGCCTGGTGATGACCTGTTCCATTTTAAAGCACAAGCCTCTGGTTCTACACATAGCAATTCCTCTTTTTTTATGGTCTTCTCCCACTTTTTCTGAAGCGCCTGCTTTTGAAATCACAAAGCAGTAACCAAAAACTTCAGCCGGGCGGAAAGACGTGAGAAGCCAACGTGGGGAGAGGCTGTCGATGAAGACAGAGAAGCCGACGTTGACTTCGAGTTGGATTTTCCATTGTTGCAGCTGCTTTTCTTTAAGCACCTCTAATAGTGTTTCTCAAAACATTTGTTTCCCTTCCGTGTGTTTCCAGGAACCTTTTTGCTTCAGCGAAAAGTTCATCTTGGAAAGGTGAAAGTAGAGAAAAGCACCGGAACTTGTCGGTCGTTAACTATAGGCTTCGTTAAGTGCAGGAGAATTATGAGCGTCACCTGCTTTAAGAAGTTTCAGCTCTATGGTTGAAGTGATTTGTGAGTCTTTAAAGGATGTTGTTGGAGGGGTTTGAGCGTCGGGTTTCTGTAGTAAGTGTCAAACAATCGCTAAAAAAGCTGGAGGACTCGGTGATTTATGCTCTGCAGCGCCCAGATTGAGGATCGGGAAACGAGGGGAAGAAGAGCTTGAGCTCTGCTTTGCGTTCCAAGAAAAGCCCGCCTTCTGCGAAACCTTCGCCTCAGCTCAGCGATCCCTAAATGTGCTTGCAGGTGCTTCACAATTCGAGGAAACCCTTTGAGGAGGGAGCGTCGCGCTTACCCGTACCCCCGAGGCCGTCGTTTCACGTCTGCATCCCGGGGAGCGAGAAACACCCTCGTTAAAAGGCCTTGAAGGGACCGTTTTAATGGAGGTTTTGAACCAAAACGCGTTTTCTCTTGAGGTGTGCCCTCTCGCTTCTTTAAAAAGTTCAGATCCTTATTGTGTCAACTCCTTGGCTCTTGTGTCACCTAAAAATGAGCGATGAAATGTCTCCGGCCTTACGCCGTGGCGCGGGGAGAGGTGGTTTATTCGCTGTTGCCCAAATATCTCGGTGTCAACCATTGGGTTGGGGTTTTTTTTGCCATTTACAGGGCTTCTCCTGAGGAGACCCCACCTTGAATGCTACCTCCAGTTCTGGTGTCCCCACCGTGAGAGGGACATGGAGCTGTTGGGACGAGTCCAGAGGAGGCCCCAAAGTGACCCAGGGGCTGGAGCAGCTCTGCTCCGAGGACAGGCTGAGGGAGCTGGGGGTGTTCAGCTGGAGAAGAGCAGACTCGGGGGGCACCTTATCCCTGCCTGCAGTGCCTGAAGGGACCTACAGGGAGGCTGGGGAGGGACTTTGGACAAGAGTGTCCAGCGACAGGACAAGGGAAATGGGTTTAAATG
>NW_009706343.1:8238-8752 GCF_000703405.1 Apaloderma vittatum | reverse complement strand
AGTCGTTGGCTGCCCCCTCCCTGGAGATGTTCAAGGCCAGGTTGGATGAGGCCGTGAGCAACCTGGGCTGGTTCAGGGCGTCCCTGCCCATGGCAGGGCTGGATCAGATGGTCTCTGAGGTCCCTTCCAGCCTGAGACATTCTGTGATTCCATGAGTGTGGGGCGCATTTCTGTTTGGTGGCGCATCCTGCATCGGATTCATACGAACCGGCGCTTCCTTTTCTGTCGACAGACGCGTTTCTATAAATTTTCGCCTTCGAAAATTACATTTTGTGGAGACTGTCGGAATGTGCAGCCATCGATATGTCATAAACCTGCTGGGTTTTGTCTGCGTGTGGAACTGATGTGTGTAATAGGAAACTGAAACTGTAGCTTTATCTCTCCCCGTTGCCTGCTGAAGCTCATTTAAAAATTTATACACTTTGGGGGTAATTGGTTGAAGGACTATTTTTTGCTTTGTTCCCAGACGACCTTTTCCTGCCTCTAAAAGAGAAAAGCAGCGTCTCGGCTGGGT
>NW_009706343.1:7326-8207 GCF_000703405.1 Apaloderma vittatum | reverse complement strand
AGGCAAACATCCAGCGTCTGCCGTTCCTCCTGGAAGCTGCCCACAGCCCTGAGCACCAACCACCTCGTTCCTCGTGCTCTTATCCAAACATCTGCCAGGTTTTTTTTCACACTTGAAAAGGGTAGAAAACTTTAGAGGGTAAAGAGGAAGCGCTCTGGGAAGGAAAAACTCTCTTGGTTGTCTCTTTATTTTCCAGAGCAGCTCTCAAGTTGTCCCATGGAGGCTCGTTGAGAGCCGACGTCACCCCCGAGCTCTCTTTAACTAAAGGGACGAGAAGGTTGTGTGAGATCTGATCCAGACCATCTCTTTTATTTGAGGAGGAAGCGGAAGACGAGGTGTCACCCTGTACGAGCTCACTGCCAGAAGACATCATTTCTCGCTGGAAGCGCGATGGCTTTTAGTGGTCACAGTAGCAACGAGTCGGCGATTGGACTCAATGATCTTTCAGGTTTTTTCCAACCCTAATGATTCTGTGATAAATAGGAGGAGGATGAGCAGGAACTCGGAGCGTGGGGGCTGTGCTAGCTCTTGTAAGCCCTTTGGGGGGAAGAAAAAGAGTAACAGAATAAGCACCGGTGTGGGGGCGCAGCCGGTGTTTCCCACACAGCAAGACCCAGGGCTTTGGTTGTTTTTGCTCTCTGGCGACGGGTTTTATTGGGATGTGAAACCTCAAGCCTTAGGAAGCACCAGCACGACCCTGTGCCGGGAGAGCGCTGCGCTCGCTGTCTCTGTATAACATCAAGTCAGGTTTAAGGTCTCGATTCTTTTCACCCAGACACTCCTCAGCGCGGTGCCAAGATGGCTAAAGCCCTGCCCGGGATTCTCCCGGCAGCGTTTGATGGGCTTTGGTGCCATCGACTCCTTTTATCGGCGGGGGGGGG
>NW_009706343.1:4814-7302 GCF_000703405.1 Apaloderma vittatum | reverse complement strand
TCTGTGAAATGAGGACGGTGCTGAAAGCAAGACTCATTTCTTTGGGAAGAAGGCGAAAACAAACCTGACAGACGTTTGGAGAAATCCAGCGAACGTTCTTGGCAAGTGTGTAACTATGGCGATGAACTCAGCTTCTGGGCACGGTGTGTTAATTACTCATTTAAGGCTCGACGTTTTGCAGACCTTTGCTGCTCGGAGGCTGCGCTTAAAGGTGTTCCCGAATTTCTGCAGATGCCAGACGCGTGTGTTTGCCGTAGCGCGTCGGGAGAGCCGCCGGGTTCTCCTCCCACCACGTGTCGGCAGGCTAGACGTGATTTAACCCTCGTCCCCTGGAGCGATTGAGCAAAAATCGTAGGCTTCATAGCCCTGTAAGCTTGAGGGATCTCATTTAAAGATCTGTTGTGCTACGGAGCCGGTGAATCTTCTTGCTCAGCCATCCCGTTGTGATGTTTGCTGTCGTGTCTGGGTTGTAGTTGGGTTGACTTTCCAGCATGGTTGTCCTCTATTTCCGCTTCAGGCATCCATCAGTGTCTTCCAAGAAATGGCCTTTTCTTGCCTGGGCAGTCAAGAGGGAGAGTTTTGGGTGCTTTCCCTGCTGGTATTCCCTCTTCTCTCTGATGTATGAAGAAGAATGCTGTGAAATTCATAGAATCCTTCAGGTTGGAAAAGCCCCCTGGGCTCATCGAGTCCAACCACAAACTCTACTCTGCACAGCTCACCCCTAACCCATCTCCCCAACCCCACATCTCAACGGCCTTTAAACACCTCCAGGGTTGGGGACTCAACCCCCTCCCTGGGCAGCCTGTGCCAAGCTCTGACCACTCTTTCTGTGGAAAATTCTTTCCTCCTGCCCAGTGTGCCCCTGCCCTGTTGCAGTTTGCAGCCGTTCCCTCTGGTTCTATCGCTCATTACCCGTGAGAAGAGACCAGCCCCAACCTCTCCACAACGTCCTGTCAGGCAGTTGCAGAGAGCGATGAGGGCTCAACCATGAAAACCACGGAAGCGAAACATCGCTCTGCACGTGCGAGGTGCTTGGGGATGGCCAGCACCTTACAGAATCATTGTGGTTGGAAAAAACCTTCAAGATGAGCAAGTCCAACCGTTGCCTGACTCTACTGGGTCCGCTTCTAAACCACGTCCCTGAGCACCGCATCTCCCTGGCTTTTAAATCCCTCCAGGGCTGAGGACTCCTAAGGTCATCAAGCCCAACTATCAACCCAACCCCACCATGACCACTAAACCATGTCCCCAAGTGCCACGTCTACATGGTTTTTGAACCCCTCTAGGGGTGGTGACCCCACCACTGCCCTGGGCAGCCTGTGCCAGGGCTCCCCAGCTCTTTTGGTGCAAACCCACGGCGACTGCTCCCGTGCCGGGGTTGGGTTCGTCAGAGGTTGGCTTCGACCCCACGAGTACGCACGGGAGAGAAGTTGGACGTCGTTCCTCCCTCCTCTCTCCGCCTTTGCGTGGTCGTTGCATGGGATGTTCTTCGTATGATTCTCGCTGCCGTAACGAGCGGTTTTTTTTAACGTACGGCTTTTTTTGTTTTCTTTTTTTTCCCCGTTTGCTTCAGGTTCTCGATGGTTTTAAACGGAGGGCCGCCTCATTTGTCTCGTTTGTCGTTGGCCTTTGCACCTGCCAGCTTCTTTGTTTCTGTAAACAATATGTTCTTGGTTTTTTATGTATATGTAATTTGTAAAAGAATAAGCCTTGAGTCTTGAGAGAAGAATGAGACTCGAGAATAATCTCAAGCCTTGAAAGCAGCGTCTGTATCCTTGCGAAGTTTTATGAGCTCGAAGTCGCACGCTTGGCTTTTATTATGTGTTGCAAAATCAGTGAAATTGGGTGAATTCTTTTGATTTTTCTTGCTCTGTGGGAGCCCTCCGACAAGCCCTGACCCACAGAAAGTTGGGGTCCTGTCGATGGTGTGTTCTACCAGCCAGGGACGTGATGTCTCCATTCCCTGCATTCAAATTATCTTCTAGTGTTGCACAAGCAGAACCACTGTTGGGTCGGGCTGGTGGTTTCTCGGGGGCTTGGAACCGAGGGAGGCACGGCTGCCTTTCCGGGGGCTTCGGGTGTGTCATCCCAGATCCCTGATGGGGTCTTGTCTGAGCTCAAACACCTCGTGATACCGTCCTCTTGATGCAAAACATGGGGCTGGGAAGTCAACGCACCCTGCAAGCTGATGGTCCCTGCGTGCCCGGATGCTCCTGCGCTTCCGGAGCAGGGCCACGGAGCTGGGGAAGGGTCTGGAGTGGGGAGGAGCGGCTGAGGGAGCTGGGATCGTTTGCGGTGAGGTGGGTGTTGGTCTTTTCTCCCAAGGAACAAGTGAAAGGATGAGAGGAAGCGGCCTCGAGGGAGATTTAGATCAGCTATTAGGGCAAATTTCTTTATTGAAAGGATTGTCAGCCATTGGAACAGGCTGCCCAGGGAGGGGGGTGAGTCACCATCCCTGGAGGGGTTTGAGACGAGTGGATGGTGTGTT
>NW_009706343.1:4138-4503 GCF_000703405.1 Apaloderma vittatum | reverse complement strand
CGGAGTGGCCCCCCCATCCCTGGAAGGGGCTAAAAGCCGGGTGGATGTGGGGCTCAGGGACACGGGTCACTGGTGGGGCTGCAGCGCTGGATTAGGGGTTGGACTCGATGATCTCGAAACTGTTTTCCAACCCAAACGATTCTGTGATTCCCCGCGAGAGGCGCAGGAACGTTTGGAGGAGCCCTGAGCTACGGCTGAGTCAGGCTTTGCCGCAGCCGGTGCTGCAGCGACAGGACCTGTGCGACAGCCCTGCCTCGTGGCGCGCCTTCCACGTCATTTTTTGGTAAAACTTGAGACCTTGAGTCGGTTGGCGGGTCCCTTTATCTCAAGCCTTAGTCGAGCTGATAAACGTCGGCTGCTCTCTC
>NW_009706343.1:0-4101 GCF_000703405.1 Apaloderma vittatum | reverse complement strand
TGCGGTGCCACGCGGCTCCTCTCTTGCCCTCCGCGTGCGGAGGCACCGAGGCAGCCCCCGTCCCTTCGCTGCCCACCTTCCGCATCAGCCTGGGCTGCTCCCTTTTGTTCCTGAGCCCACCCACGTCCCATTCTTCAGACTTTTCCTTCCATTATCTCTGCGGGTTCCACTGAAACGCGTGGACGTTGCTTTGTCAGAACGGGCGTCGCTTGGAAATTCGGCTCTTTTTTAAGGCGATTCTTTCGATTTTGCTTCTGCCGAACTCCTTAAATCCCATTTCCAAACCCTCCCGGGCTTCCGCTGCGGTGGGATCGGTCGTGAAGGGCTCGAGGTCTCTGGTGAGCCCCATGAACTCCCAAAGCCTTTAGCTTCGTGCTTTCTTGGAAATTATTCTGTCTTTGCCTCTTTATGGATGGGGAAGCCAAAATGTGGAGATCGAGTGACGTGGGCAGAAGCCAGGACACGTCCTCAAAATAGATTTATTGACGGCGCGTGGATCTTAAACAGATTTTTTTATTATTATTATTGTGAAAACTGTGCTGTGTCATATGGAAGAAAACGAGGCAGAGCCCCAACTGATGGGAAAATCCATTGTGATTGTAAGAGGAAAGTTCAGCTCGAAAGAGGAGAATAAAAACACCCCCCCTGCCCCCTAAAATAAGGCATCTAGTGGGAGGTGTCCCTGCCCGTGGCAGTGGGGCTGGAACTGGGTGATCTTTAATTCCAACCCGAACCGTCCTGTGAAAAAGATCGTGTTGTTTTCTTCAGTGACGTGATCGTTTTAAAACTTTGAAAGCGGGAGGAAAAAAAAAAAAAATATAGAGGGAATTAGTTTTGACCCTAAATTTGGGAGAGAGACTAAAAAAACCCCAAAGCAACCGAGGGTGACCAGCCCAGCCGTGTGTCCGTACTGGGAGAGAGGGTTTGGGACGGGGAGGGGATGAGGGTAACTGGGGAGAATCGAGATGATCCTCAGCACCACCAGGGTTTGTTTGGATGTTATTAACGCAGTTAGAAAACAAGGCTTGTCCCGTTCAGCCTCTAACGATCGGGAATGTTGTAATGGGTGTGTTGAGTGTTTATTGCAATTTTTTTTTAATCCCCCAGCAGCTCCGTGCTCCGGTTCTAGATGTATTCGTAACCAGTGGAACCGAGAGTGGTCAGTGCTGGGGGAGATGTCGCTGGGCGTGCAGGGCACAAAGTGTTCCCTGTTGGCTGCCTGGGTGGCTGGAGGCTTCGTGCCCTCCTCCTCGGGCTCGGTTCGGCCGCAGGAAGGTGCAGACGGGTCGCTCGGCCGCGACTCTTGGTTAATCTGCCCAATGGTACGTTTTCGGCAGCCGCGCTGGTGTGTGTTGAAGAGATTTCTTTTGGGTGTGATCCCCAAGTGCTTAAAGCAGGAGAGCAGATGTGGGGGTGGCACGAGGGGTAGCGGTTTCAAACTGAAAGAAGGGAGGTTCAGATGAGATGTAAGGAGGAAATCCTTCGCCGTGAGGCTGGTGAGACAGGTTACCCAGAGAGGTTGTGGAAGCTCCGTCCCTGGCAGTGCCCAAGGTCAGGTTGGACGGGGCTTGGAGCGACCTGGGCTGTGGGAGAGGTCCCTGCCCAGGGCCAGGGCTTCACGGTCCCTTCCAACCCAAACCAGTCCAAGATGAGCCTGTGATGAGGGTGTCGAAGTGTTCAAGGCCAGGTTGGGCAGGGCTTGGAGCAACCTGCTCTGGTGGGAGGTTGTTCCTGCGGAGAAGGTGGCCTAGAGGGTCTTTAAGGTCTCTTCAGAGGGGTTGTGGAGTCCCCTCTGGAGACTTTCAAACCCGCCTGGACACGGTCCTGTGGGACCTGCTCTGGGTGACCCTGCTCTGACAGGGGGGTTGGACCAGGTGATCTCTAGAGGTCCCTTCCAACCCCCAACATTCAGTGATTCCAACGCAAACCAGTCCACATTTCTGTGAAGGAGCTCTTTTTCTTGCTAAATTTTGGGACAGTTCTTGGTTGTGCTGCCGTCCGAGCAGCTGAAGCTCCTCGGCACCCCGCGAGAAGGAGATGCCCGAAGACAAGGTGATGCATTTGGGGATTTAGGGCTGTAGGTTGGACGTGATGATCTTAAAGGTCCTTTCCAACCTTTATGATTCTGTGATTTTTCCTGAAGCGGATCATCCCCTTCCGTAAGCACACAGGGAGCTGAGAAGGAGCGAGCTGCATCGCCCGCCCCGTAATTCAGAAAGCTTTAAAACGATGCACGCTGCAGGATTGTACGCCGGCATAAAACACCCTCTTGTAAAAAAGACAAAAATCTGGCAGCAGCAGCTGCGTACCGAGATCTTCCAGCTGACAGCCCCTTCTCGAGCACAACGACTAACGCCGCGACTCACGTGTCGGCGTGCGGGGATTTCACGCGTGACGGTCCCTCCCTCTCCGCCGTGACTTTTTCTAACGCCCCAGCAACACCAGAAATCCCCAAACCGGCTCTAACACCTCCTGCAGGGATGCTGGGAGTATTTTTTTTTTTCTAACCCCGCTAGCTCAGCAATAACCTGCTGCAGGAATCGCTCATTTTGGTGAAATGGGATTAGGAGCACCCAGCAATGGGTGGACTGGGAGGGCTGCTGGCTTTTACTGGTTAGGTGGCTCAGAGTGGTGGCACCCACGCTTCTGGCTGTGGTCGGAAGAGTGCGCGTCCCTAAGCCTGACAAAAATCGTGGGGTTTGTCATCTTTTCCACAAACCCAAGGGGATCGTCCATAACTGAAGCGAGTGTTACAACACCGACCCCGCAGGGATGTGTTTAGCTTTTCTCTGTTAATTTTTCTGGGGAGGAGCTGATACGTGTGGCACCTGCTTGATTTTTGTAGCAATTTTTTTTTTTTTAGTAACTGTATGTTTTAGAACCCGAAGGGGTTTCTAAATATTAAATAACCATAGGCTTTGCTCGTTATTTATGCCTTTAAATCCTTATCTGCTTCCAGTAGGCGCGCTGAGCTGGAAACGGTTTCCGATTTAAACGCGTTCCCAGCGTTTCGGGTCTCGGCACGGCTTTTTCATCTCTGCCTGTTGCTCTGTTGCAGGTGTGGGAAGAGCTGCAGGGAGCGTTGGGAAATCAGCTACAAAACGCAGAAGGAATCTGTTTGGTTTTCCCCAGCGTGTGATTCCTCTGTCCCGTGTTGGCGAGGGGCAGTGGGTATCCGCAAATCCCGTATCATCGGTGCGCGTCGTCGTGTTGTGATCCCGTAACGTTGTCGGTGATGTTCCTGTATTGGTCATATGCTTGGGTTTTTGTAGGTGTTAACCTAACGTTGTTGGGTTTAATTTGAATTATAGAATGGTTTGGGATGGAAGGGATGGTTCAAGGTCATCTAGTCCAACGCTGGGACGTCTTTACCCAGATCAGGTTGCTCAGAGCCCCATCAAGCCTGACCTTGAATATCTCCAGGGATGGAGCCTCCACCACCTCTCTCAGCAACCTGTGCTCATGCCTCACAACCCTCCTCTTCAAAATTTCTTTCTTACATGTAGTGTGAATCCACCCTCTTAGATTAAAGCCATCACCCCTTGTCCTGTCACAACAGACCCTGCTAAAAGGTCCATCCCCATCTTTCTCATAAGCCCGCCTGAGGTGTGGAAAGGAATCCTGCCCGGCGCTTTTCTGCCCGCCTCGATATAATTTTGGGAGTTATGCAAGTGGAGAAAAAACTTCAAACCCACTCTGAAATGGAAGGTGGCTGTCGAGGGCATCATGATGTGGCCGCCAGGGATCTGCGGAGGAGCAGTCCTGGAAGGGTTTTCAGTTAGAGGCTTGGCTGGGGGGTTGTGTACTGGCATGAAAATTGGCAAATTCATCATCCCTGGAGTTTTCCAAGGCGGGGGTGGACGGGGCTTGGAGCGACCTGCTCGGGCGGGAGGGGTCCCTGCCCAGGACGGGGGGGGTGGATCGAGATGATCTTTGAGGTCCTTTCTGTCGCAAAGCGTTCTGTGATCCTGAGGGTGACGGTTCGTTGGTGCTGCAGGGTCGGAAAACGCGGATGCGGTGTAAAGGATTGCGTTTGTCTGGTGGGTAAGCTGCCCACGTAGCGTGCTCAGGAAGATATTGGTGAATCACCTGTTCATCAGA
>NW_009706342.1:0-1478 GCF_000703405.1 Apaloderma vittatum | reverse complement strand
GGCACCTGCTTCCATTCCTCCCTGTCCTTTAGGTCCTCCCCTTTTGCCTGATGGCCAGAGAGAGGGGGATATTCTGCTCTTTGTGGAGCTTGCTGCTTGTCATTCAGGAAGTGACTCCACCAATTTATCTCTCTCTCCAACTCCCAAATACTCCTCAGCCTTTCTGCTTCCTCCTTCTGCTCAACCACCAGGCTGAGCAGATCATTCACCTGGTCACATCTGACACAGGTGTCTCCTCCACCGCCCTCCATGGCAAGTGCCAGGCTCCGGCACTCTCTGCAGCCCAAGACCTGAACACCTACATGCTTGCGTGGGGCCTTGTCTGGGTGCCCACAGTTTTTCTAACGACCTTTGATCTGGTTGCAACCATAATTGGTTCTACAATCAGAAGTCTCTACTATACACAGGATAGTTTACTGCCCTTTTAAGTGCTTGCCTGTTAACAAAGACTTACCCTTTTAGGCCTTTTGTTCTGTGGGCAGCGACTAGTCCGGAAGGCTTCTTAAACCCTGAGGGCACAGTTAACAGCTGATTAACGTTGCTAAAATCCCCGCTGCAGAGGGTGGCTCCGCCCATGCTCTCTCGGGTGACTGCCCCCAAGCTGCCGGTGCTGGCTCAGGCTTGGTCGCTGTAGCTGGCTTAAAAAAAAGCCCTCAAAAGAGCTTTTTGTCAGCCTTTTTTGCTTTAGATTCCTTCCCCAGTGCAGTCTTACCTGCTCTGAAGCTGGTCTCCACAGCAAATGGCGATAGTGAGCCTTAACTTTCATGTCCAAATTAGCAGGTTAGAATATCTTCTGAATACAAATGCATAGACCGTCTGCAAGTCTTTTTTTGTGTCCTGCCTTGTAGTCTATTTTTTAATCAGACTTTAAAAGCATATTTTGTAAAACTATTAGCCTGGCATGGTTTTCCTCCATCCCTCTGTCTGCCTGACCTCTCCAAACCTCACCTGTCTCTTCTTCCGCTGTCCTTTAAATCCCTAGGTGAGCATCCTTGCTGCCACCTTTCCCATTTGCTATCCCAAGCCTCCTGCAGCAGAAGCAGTACGTACTGACCCTTCCAACAACCACTGATTTCCACCCTCAGTACAAGTGCTGCAGCTACATAGTGCAGCTCTCTAGTTACTTCCAGTCAGGATGGTAGAAAGGAGTGAGGAACCCAGTGCCGTGGCTTCAGTAGTGCCAGTGGTTTGCACTGCATTGCCATCTTGGTCTCAGCCCATAGAGTTCCAGCTTCTTTCTGTTTCACAGATATCTTCTGGTTCATGAGAGTTTTAAACATTTCTCTGAAGTTATCTAATTCCATAAGATAATTAAGTTAAATCAGTAACAATTCTACCAGTGCTATAGTTAGTTTGGAATTTGTTACTTGTTTTTCAGGCCAGGGTGCAGTTCAGCTCAGCTCTGTAGATATGTCACTGCAGTGACACTGTTACTTTTGGCCTCTACCTGTATTCAGTACAGAAAGACAAGTAGTTCT
>NW_009706341.1:0-747 GCF_000703405.1 Apaloderma vittatum | reverse complement strand
TACAGGAATGACTTTGGCTTCCCTTGGCTGTACTCTTGGTCTCTATGTGTTGATTGGGATCTGGCACTTGGAGGGCCATGATGTTACATCATTTTACACCCCAGAAAGACCTGGCCACCTCAGAAGCAAGGAAGATGTGAGGGAAGTGCTACCAATGGTGGCAAGGGGAGTGGCCTTTGTCCAAGCTCCCTTGCTCTCCACTCTGTTTTGATGTGAAACTCAGACATGGAAGGTGTTAATATAAATATGTGCTTGCAACAGTTTCTCCACTCTCAAGGTTCACAGAGAATGCATTTTAGAAATAACTGCCTAAGTCTGGATTTACACAGAGGGAATGAAAAGATCACCAGCTTCTGGTCCATGTCAATAGCCAATGAAAAACATTCAGGAGAATTAGAAGAGTCATCCCTCAAAAGAGTGGGAGCCCAAGCCTAGTGTTGAGAAAAAATGGGCTGGGAGGCCAGGTCTGTAGCCATAGCACGGAAGCCAGGTTTGACTGCACCAGGAATGGCTGGGACGTCAGTTCTCCCTGGATTTGGGCCAGGAGGCCACATGTAAGCCCGAATTTGGACAGGGGAGTCCCCTGGGTGCCAGAATGTTGGAGCACCAACCTGGGAGCACCAATGGCCGCTGGAATTTGCATCGCAAATTGCCCTGGGCTTCAGCTTTACCCTTTGAACCAAACTGGAAGAAAAGCCAAGCTGAACCCACCTGGTATCTCCCATGGCCTTAAAGCCACAGGAGAAG
>NW_009706340.1:0-1683 GCF_000703405.1 Apaloderma vittatum | reverse complement strand
AAAAGAATAGCCTGTTTTGTCTTGCTCTGCGTGTGAAGCTTGTAGGAAGGCAAGTTCAGCCGAGGGTCAAAATCAGAGTTCCTGCAATTCAGGATCTGATATAGAGGTCACCAAATATGCTTGAGTGAATTCCAGAATTCTTATTGGCTTCGTTCGTGGGTCATTTTTTTTTTGCTCTGTCTCCCTCTAGGAGATAAGCATGTCAGAAGGCTAGTTTTGCGGAAGGCCACATTCACCGTTTCTACAATTCAGCATCTGATGTAGAGAGAACTAAGTAGCTGAATGAAGCACAAAATTCTTATGGGCTTCTTTTGTGGCTAAGATTAAAAAGAGTAGCCTGTTATGTCTTCCTATTCGAGTGAAGATTTTAGAAAAGAAAGCTCAGCTGAGGGCCAGATTCACAGTGCCTAATATTCAGGATCTTAGAGCATACCAAATATGCTTGAGTGAATCTCAGAATTCCCCTTGGCTTCGTTCTTCGTAGAGATTTCAAAAGCAGAAAATTCTCTTTTACTCGCAGAGCGAATGTTGAAGTAAGGCAGTATCATCTGATTGTGCGCCCCAGAGCAATTCACCTAAAGATCTGAGCTAGAGGTAACAAAGTGTGCTTGATTGAAGCACAAAATTCTTATGAATTCTTTTGTGGCCAAGACTAAAAAGAGTACCCGGTTATGTCTTTCTCTCAAACTTAAGCTTGCAGGAAGGAAAGCTCAGCTGAGGGCCATATTCAGGGTTTCCTGAACGGAACATCCACAGTATCTAAAATTGGAGATCTGATATAGATTGAACAAACTAGCTGAATGAAGCACAAAATTCTTATGGGCTTCTTTGGTGTCCAAGACTAAAAAGAATAGCCTATTTTGTCTTGCTCTGAGGGAGAAGCTTCTAGGAATGAAAGCTCAGGTGAGGGTTGTATTCACAGTGCCTAAAATTCAGGATCTGAGCTAGAGCTCCAAAAATGGGCTTGAAAGAAGAACAAAATTCTTACGGGCTTCGTTTGTGGCCAAGACTAAAAAGTATAACCTGTTTTGTATCGTTCTGCGAGTGAAGCTTGTAGGAAGGCAAGCTCAGCTGAGGGTCAAAATCAGAGTTCCTGAAATTCAGGATCTGAGATAGAGGTCACCAAATATGTTTGAGTGAATTCCAAAATTCCTTAGCCTTTGCTGCCATCTTCTGGTGGCAGCAAGGAAGCCTTGTGCTGCACCGTGGTTTACCCGATTGCCCTGCCACAACTGCAGCATGCTTAAGCATCTAAGCTATTTGACATTAGATATCCTGGATTGAGGCAATAAGATTGGAGCCTGTGCGAGCAACCTGCTTCTGGTGTACAGCCTGAAAAGACAGAACGTTTAGTATTTTCTCGCACACACTGTCTGCTAGGAAGGTAAACTTTTGCTGCTCTGCATATCTTCTGGATTGCCCTGACACAGAAGGACTAACTTAAGAATCTGAGCTAAAACGCAAAAAATATTCCTACAAACTTAACTCGGAGAGCAGTCTTACCTGCTCTGAAGCTGGTCTCCACAGCAAATGGCAGAGAGTTATGTCCTCCAAGAGTTTGGCTTTATCTGAAAGCCCTGGGCGTTGGCTTTCCTTGCTAGGAGTACAGCAAGGAGGCCCAAGGGCTCAGGAGCGTAGAAAAGGTGAATTGGTTGTGCTTACTTGGTGCTTCCCCTCAGACAA
>NW_009706339.1:1256-12154 GCF_000703405.1 Apaloderma vittatum | reverse complement strand
GGAGATCAGGTTCGTCAGGCAAGATCTGCCTCTCCTAAATCCATGCCGACTGGGCCTGATCCATTGGTTATCCTCCATATGGCTTGTAAGAGCACTCAAGATGATCTGCTCCATGACCTTTCCTGGTATCGAGGTCAGACTTACAGGCCTATAGTTACTTGGATCCTCCTTTCTGCCTTTCTTGTAGATGGATGTCACATTTGCTAACCTCCAGTCCATTGGGACCTCCCCAGTTATCCAGGATGTCAGATAAAGAATGGAAAGTGGCTTGGCAAGCACATCTGCCAGCTCCTTTAGCACCCTACCCGCTCCGGTCCCATAGATTTGTGTGCATCCAAGTGGCTCAGAAGGTCACTGATGACCTCCTCTTTAATCATGCTGACCTCATCCTGTTCTCCCTCCCTGTCTCCCAGCTGATGAGGCTGGATGTCCAGGGGACAGCTTGTTCCACTGCTGAAGACTGAAGCAAAGTAGGTGTTAAGCACCTCTACCTTTTCTTCATCCTTTGTTACTAAGTTTCCCTCTGCATCCAATAAAGGATGGAGATTTTCCCTAATCCTCCTTTTGTTGTTGATGAATTTATAGAAACACTTTTTATTATCCTTAACAATCGTAGCAAGGTTGAGCTCTAGCTGTGCTTTGGCCCTCCTAATCTTCTCCCTGCATTGCTTCACTACATCTTCATAGTCTACATGAGAGACCTGTCCTCTCTTCCAACAGTCATAGACTCTCCTTTTGATCTTGAGGTCCAGCCAAACGTCCCTATTTAGCCAGGCCGGTCTCTTTCCCCGCCTGCTCGTTTTTCGACAGGTAGGGACAGCCTGCTCCTGCGCCTTAATCTTGAAGTATGTCCAACCTTGCTGGACTCCTATATCCTTCAGCACATCCTCCCAAGGGAGTTTGTCAATCAGTATCCTGAACAACTCAAAGTTTGCCCACCGGAAGTCTAAGGTGGCAGTTTTACTAACCCCTCTCCTTGTTTCTCTAAGGATTGAAAACTCAATCATCTCGTGATCACTATGCCCTAGACAGCCTCCAACCTTTATTTCCCCCACAAGTTCTTCCCTGTTCACAAGAAGCAGATCCAGGAAGGCACCTTTCCTGGTTGGCTCATTTATTAGCTGCATGAAAAAGTTGTCCTCCACACATTCCAGAAACCTCTTAGATGGTTCCCTCTCTGCTGTGTTGTATTCCCAGCAGATATCTGGGAAGTTAAAGTCCCCCACAAGCACAACGGCAAGTGACTGAAAGATTTCTCTCAACTGCTTATAGAAAGTTTCATCCATCTCCCTGCTTGGATTGGGGGGTCTATAGCAGACTCCCACGACTATATCAGCTTTATTAGCCCTTAACCTAATCCAAACAGACTCAACCTCCTCGTCGCTATACTTGATTTCTGAGATCTCGTAACATTCTCTAATATATAGGGCCACTCCACCATCCCTCCTTTCCTGTCTGTCTCTCCTGAAGAGCTTGTAGCCTTCGATTGTGGCATTCTAGAATACATCTGTTTCTTACAGATACATGACATTAAGGAGGTTGCACACAGTAGAGTATGCATTCTCTACGTAGGTTGTCACTGTTTTAAACTGTAAAGAAAACCTCATTATTTCAGACTGAGCAGGGGAAAGCTTCATCTGTTTATCTCATTCAGACTTTACTGAAAATGTTCCAAATTGACCATCTAAACAGAAGAAGTTGAACCAAGCCCCTTTCAGCCCATCAAGTGATTGTTCAGCTAGAATTATAGCTGCTCAGTCAACTGTGCACTATAGAATGGGAAAACCCAACTTGTTTGGCAACTGTGAATGAGGATGTACATAAGAGTAGGTATCTAAATTTGGAATACTGTTTTATATTACAAAGTTTATAATCCGTTAAATTTCTGCAATAATTTCACAGTAAAGATGCAGTTGTAGTTCATCAAGGGTTGATTCTGGATTCAGATTGTCTCCATGTCAAGTAACACTCATTCAAATCTCCAAGTACTTGACATTCAATTTATATAATTACCATAAAAGTTTTCTTTTCATACTCTTAATTGTATTTCAAATGAATATACAGATGCATCTTCACGTTTTAAGAACATATTCATTCTTGGCGCACCTTCTTTAGGGAAGTGATTGTCCCTCTGTACTCAGCACTGGTGAGGCCGCACCTTGAGTATTGTGTTCAGTTTTGGTCACGTCAGTATAGGAGAGATATTGAGGTGCTGGAGCAAGTGCAGAGGAGGGCAACAAAGCTGGTGAAGGGCCTGGAGAACAGACCTTATGAGGAGCGACTGAGGGAGCTGGGTCTGTTCAGTTTGACGAAGAGGAGGCTGAGGGGGGATCTCATCATGCTCTACAATTACTCAAAAGGACATTGTAGAGAGGTTGGTGCTGGTCTCTTCTCACAGGTAATTAGGGACAGAACCAGGGGGAATGGTTGCAAGTTGCAACAGGGCAGGTTTAGGCTGGACATTAGGAAGAAATTCTTCACGGAATTTTGACACTGGAATAGACTGCCTAGGGAGGTGGTTGAGTCGCCATCCCTGAATGTGTTCAAATGTCGTTGAGATGGGGTGTTGGGTGATATGCTTTAGGGGTGACCTTGTAGTGTAGGGTCAATGGTTGGACTTGATGATCCCAAGGGTCTTTTCCAACCTGAATTGTTCTATGATTCTATGATTCCATGATTCTCAAACTCTGAATATCGCACAGGCAGTGGTTTGGCAGCACATGCAACGCCTTTCATAGATTTTCATGAAGCTTTTGAGAATCATAGAATGGCCTAAGCTGGAAGGGACCTTAGAGATCATTTAATCCAGCCTCCCTGCCGCCAGGGACACCACCTCTCAACTAGATCAGGCAACATATGGGGACCGAACGGGAATCGAACCCGCGACCTTAGCGTTGTTAGCGTCACGCTCAACTGACTGAGCTAATGGAGATGTCTGGGCATGACCTGACTTTTGTTCTTATTTTCTTTCTTCTTTCCTCTTATAACTTTTTGAGATTTTTGTTGTTTGTTCACAGCTTGCTTACTCCAAAACATAGAATCAAAGATTATTTTTACTGATAACAAAAATGTTATGGAAATGTCAGGTTTATGATAATGCAAAGAACAGTTATGTAAGTATGTGTGTATCTTGGCCAGCTAATGCATGTGCTGGATTGTATTATTACACTTACTGTTTATTCTGTCAATAGACTAATATATATCAGAATGCTTAAGTACTGTGTCAATTTATCTGCCAAAGAAAAGAATTTAAGCATGGTTCTGTGCCAAAACTATTTCTTAAACTCTACATCATTATGCCTCTCTTTGTGATTTTACCAATAGGAATATGCTAAACACGGCTATTAATGGGCAGTACATCATCATCATCATGGCTAGGCTTCGCAAGCGAAGATACCAGAAGGGCTCTAACCACACTTGCTACAAGCATGCTGATGGCTAAAAAGGCCGATGCGGGAGAGGTAAGTCCGGTTGCAAAAGGCACAGCAGAAAGTCTCCTTAGGCGGTATTGGCGAGGCGCTGTTCTTTCTGCCTTGTCTTTTCTCCTCGAGACTAATTCTACGTGCGTTCTCAAAGGAGGCAGCAGCGTTATGGATGGTGTGTCTCCACGTCTCCCGATTGGACGCCAGAGAGGACCACTGATGGTAGTCAATAAGGCCAAAATTGAGCTATTGTTTCAGAGAGTCCTTGTATCTCTTCTTTGGCGCTCCTCTGTTGTGGCAGCTGGTGGCGAGTTCACTATAGGGCACAACCTTAGGGAGGCGGTGATCCTCCATCCTGGAGATGTGTCCTGCCCAGCGCAGCTCGTCCTCAGCTGCATGGCCTCAATACTGGTGACTCCTGCCCGTTCAAGGACAGTAACATCAGTCACGTAGTCAGTCCAGTGGATGTTTAGGATTGTATGGAGGCAGCGCTGGAGGAAGCGTTCAAGGAGTCGCAGGTGGTGGCGGTAGATGACCCATGATTCAGACCCATACAAAAGAGCAGACAGTACAATGGCTCTGTAGACACTGATCTTTGTACTTTTCTTCAGGTGTTTATTGCACCAGAGTTTCCCAAAAGCTAACCTGTTTAACCTGCCTTTGCTAACCTGTTGTCTATCTCTTTGTCAATCTTCCATATGAGGAAATGACACTTCCTAGGTAGTTGAACTGCTAGACTGACTTAAGCTCTGTTTTGCCTATGGTGATGTGGGGATGATGGGAGACTTCCTGAGGTGCAGGTTGGTAAAGAACTTGTCTTCTTCAAGCTGACTTCCAGCCCAAAAGGCTCAGCAGCCTCTGCAAAGCAGGATGTTAAGCGCTGCAGAGCTGCCTCTGTGTGAGCAATGAGGGTGACATGATGCAGTACTAATACCATTGCAGTTAGAGACAAGACCTGAGTAAAGGCAGACAGTTGGGGCTGCAACAGAGGAAGGCAGCACAGGAAATATTTCTGTATCAGCATGCTAACTATTACCTGTGACAAAACCACCTGTAGTAGTTCTTAAGGTTTTACTGAAGCTATCTGATGCAATTGCCGAAACAGGAAATAGACTTCCAGTGTTAATATGTACAATTTCTGTGAAGGAGAAGCATAAAGCAGGCATCCAGAAACAAAAATGCAACCAAAACAGAAATTAGGGAAACATACTGCATGTGCAGAATAAATTGCATACCACTTCTACACTGGGAGAATCTCACCAGAAAGGAGACTGGAGTGAAGGTATCAAAGAAATATACTGCTACCCAGAGTAGCAAATGGAGTTAAAAAGTACATCTCCACCATTTTCCCTATATTGCCACATGTGTGTGTGATCTGGCATGAATCTTACAGAAATCCAGGAATGAGTTCAAAGGCAGAGAAGTACCAGTAATTTAGATCCTGAAACACATTGTGCATTACTCATTAACATCATGGCACCTAATATAGTAAGAGAAATCCTGAAAGAAGTATTTTTAAAAAAGTTAACGACCTTTGCATGGAAACCTTGCTGCTTTAATGGGAAAACACTGTTTCACAAGAGATTAAATAGCTCCTGACTTTACTGAGCTGTTTTAATTAAAAACTAAACCCTTAAAACTTCTCCATTCTTCATAAAACACCCAAGCTCATCCGTATCTCCTTCTGAAGCAGAGATTTAAAGCCAATGATGCAAACACCCCAGACTGTTTTCTCAAATTCTACACTAGATTCTTGTTTGTTAATTTTTCTACTTTCTGGAGTAAAAATCAGCTATTACTATTCCCCGAACAGTGTGGGTTTTCAAGTTAGAAGCTTGTCTCGAATTCTATTTATTAATTAAAACCCCTGAAACCTGTGAAGACAGCACTATGCGTATTTTAACTGACGTTAGCTGTTTGAGAACAAAACTGTATTCTGAACTGAAAAGTGAAAAACAAGTTACATTTTTGCTGTTTGCTCCTCAATTCTGAAATACTGACACTTCCCATAAATTCATGAAGTAGTGCAGTCTGTCTTCATATTTTTAACATCCCACCAGTATTTGTAAGTTGCCTTGTATCAGGATAGACCCCAATAAGCCACTGGTAGCAAATCCTGCCTGCCAATCTAACAACATCCGTCCCAAAAACCCCACAAAACAAACTGCAAAAAACAACCCCCCTAAAACGAAAACACCAGTAAGGGAAGCTGGTCACCATGTCAGTCAATGTATTTCTTGATTTTGACCCAACTTTTTACTTTCAGATTTTGGCGAAGGTCATACCAGAATATATGCATATACAATTGTATAAGTATACAAGTAACAAGCAATAAGACAAGAGGAAATGGCCTCAAGTTGTGCTAGGGGAGCTTTAGATTGAATACTATGAAAAAGTTTCTTCATAAAAGGACTGTCAAGCATTGGAACAGGCTGCTTAGGGAATTGGTTGAGTCACCATACCTGGAGGTATTTAAAAGACATGTAGACATGGTGCTTAGCAACATGGTTTAGTAGCAGACCTGGCATTGCTAGGCTAATGGTTAGACTCAATAATCTTAAAGGTTCTTTCCAACCTAAACAATTCTATGATTATATAAATAATAAAAAAAGCCCTCAAACACAAAAGAATATAACTAACACCATGACAGAATGCTGGGACAGGGAAGACTTGACAGCAATCTGAATCAACTACTCAGGAGGAAGCTAGGGGATTTATTTTGGTTGTTACAGAAATCACTGTTTGGTTTGTATTTAAAAAAAGCTAAATCTTATGGAGTTTTTCAGCAGTACGAAAACTTGTCTTTATGTTTTCATTTGTACAGCTTGATGCTTTATTTAAGATCTCATTTCTAGGACTAGGATTATTTCTGTTTCTATTTTAAGATACTTGTAAAAACCAGCAGTAATCTGTAACAAGTTTGGTCTAATTTATACTAGAGTAAATCAGCAGGATTAGGAGAAAAAGTGATAGGGAGGAAAGGTACAGGACTAAATACAACTTGTGAAGTAAATGGTTAGTTATACTGCATCACTATCATATAGAGAAAACACTTTTACAAACCTCTCGGCTTACATTGTCACTCTCTGGGGTCTCAGTTCATGACTCAAGATGGTTAAAATGACTAAATAATTTCACAAAACAAAACTACAGGTTAAGTACTCCTCTTGGACTTACAAAATTTGTACTGCTACACAATATATAGCACTATGCCATCCCCCAGTGTGGAAAGAAAAGACTGACTTGTATGTACTTACTCTTCTTCTAATGAAACATTTAACAGATGAAAGATGCAACACAAATATCAGGCCTGAGGGTTTGAGCTAAACAGAACAAATTCTGCTCAGTGATTTTACTTCTCAGCTCAGTCTCTACTAAGAGGCTGCACTTTTTAAAGTTAGCAGCATTTCTTTGTAGATAGTGACTCTGCTACTAGCAGTGGTAACACCTGATGTTTACAGTTACTGCCTGGGACTGGGATGAAGAAAGGCTCTTGCCGATACTTATTCCTACAGTGACCAAGGCCACTGCTGGCTCTTGTGTGCACAAGGAAGTAAAAGGTTGTAGCTCCGGGGAGTAAGAGACAGGACAGGTGACCAGCAAGAGTACTGCATTCCATACACGTCATACTCAGTATAAAACTGAGGGATGACAAGGGTTTGGGTCTTTTTGTTTGCCTCCTCTGCAATGGCTGGCATGCGAGCAGGACCCCATCTGATTTTTCTGCCTTTGATCCCAATCCTGAGTTCCTCAACTCAGCTCCTGTATCCAGCTCCCCTCTGCTGCTGAGCCTGGGACTCCTGGTGCCACCTGCTCTGCAGCATCAGTGGTGATTGCTATTGGAGGGGGGAGTCAGGTTCGATATTGCTTTTCTATATATGTGTATTTTTATTATTTCCTTATTATTTCTATTATTATTTCATTAAAGCAGTTTTAATTTTGTTTTTCCAATCCGTAAATCCCTCTGCCTCATTCCCTTTTCCTTCCCATTTGGGGAGGGAGAGGGGGTTAGAGAGTGTCTGTCAGCATTTAATGGGTGGCCCAGCCCTAACCCTGGACAGTAGATCAGCTGTTTTTTCAGGGGAGTTTTCCTCTTACCGATTTTATCTTTGTCTCCTGCATTTTGATGATGAAGCCTTGTTTCTGTATCACCTAGCAACAATGTCATGCTGTTCAGGAAGAGCAAAGGCTGGGCAGGCATTTTAAACCCCATGGATGTTCCATGCCAAAGCTTCTTAGCTGGCTGCTGAAGTAACCCTTCCATAGATATGGTGTCTGCATGTTAATCTAGGAAGAAAACACTGTGTGAACACAAGTCTGCCTGGCTTTAAAGCCATATGTTGCTATACACATACACGTGTCCCTCAAAACACTGTCTCTCTCTGCTCCCTGACACAGTGCAGTTTCTCACTGAAGCATCAATCTAGAGTAAAGCAGGGAATATCTTGCAGTTTTTGAGAAAACTGAGCAAAAAATCTTCTGTGCTATTTCAGAGATACTGGGTAAGAGATGAAAGTGGGGAACAAAATCAAAACCCCTTAAAGTAAACTTAATCTGACTGGTTTTAAAGAAACATATAACTAATGTTTCTAAAATAAGAACAGAAATCTATATCCTCTTTCTGGTGAAATTAGAATTTAAAGAAATCTATGACAGCATTTGCAATATTAATTATGGCAAAATAATTATGACTGCAAACAGTTAAAAAGCTTGATCATACAATTTTATGGAACATCGTATTAAGCAAAAGTTGTATATGGAAGAGCTTTGTTATTTTCCTTAAATGTTTATTAATGTAAATAATATTCTAAAAGCAGTTCAGCATAGTTTTCTTGGTTTGTTTTCAGAAATTTTCTTACAGAGCATATGCATTTCCTGAACATGACAGATACTGGATATTTTTAAACCTTACTGTGATTGTAGAACAACTGATTATCAAATTTCTGTCCCTCATTTAGGTAGATAAAGCAATTTTGTAAACTTATATTTTTTAACTAAATAATTTAGCTAAATTACAGTTTATATTATATTCCCAGTTCTTATAGCTCTATTCTCAAACTCCGATTTACTTATTTATTTTTTTAAAAACAGCTGTCTAGATTGCTGAATCTCAGGAACAAAGTATTTCAGCAGCAGTTTCATCACAGCTGAACACAGTAACACTGATACTGCTCCTTACTGCTACTGAAAGATTTCTGGTTTATTTACTCTGCATAAATCACATAAACCTTACTTCTTCTGTAACTATTTCTAAGAATCTTAAGTAAATTGTATACATCTGCCTATTCTACTGTAAATTGCTTATTTGTTACTTCTTATTAGCTTAATTATTAGCTTAATTATTATTTCATGTGCATGCTTTTTTATACTGAATGAGTCCTTATTGTATGTGAGTAGATGTTGCAAACTTTGTACTTTATATACAAATCAGCAGAAATAAAAGATAATGCCTTGTAAACACTTAATTTTCAATGTATTATTGATTCTGTTTACTATATAGTCTAAAGGTAGACTATATGAAGATAAATAAATATGCTCACCTATACATACACCGTAAGTACGCATTTTCTCACTACAGTCATCTGATGGGGGACAAAGATGTATAGAACTGTGTAAGAAACTAGCACACTGGAGTTAAATGAATCCAGTCCTGGGGGGGAGAACTTTCTAGCTACAGAGGGCTTATGCATTTATGATTGCTACCCTAACCCAGAACTTGAAAGTATGATCTGCATAAAGGCTACAGATCTTAAATGGAAATGCCCTTTTCAGGTCACCATTTAGAGAAAACTCGGCATAATAGAACAGTTAGAGAAGGTAGCATATTAACAGTGAAAAAAATAGATCACTCTGTTATAATCACCAAAAACCCCTTATCCCCCAAAAATTATGTCCACAGAAAAAAAAAATCTTAAACCCCCCTTATTCTGTACTTCCATTTTATCTTTAAATTCCTCTGTTTTGTGATCTCTGCGAACAAATGTAGTGACCACTCAGATGGGGTCGCAACTTCCGTAAGAATTAACCAAAAGTAATTCCAAAATGGCTGCAAGGTTTGCACCGTAACTCCTAAAGGGAACTTTCATACCAGTAATAAAGGACAACAGGTCAGCTCTCTGTACAAAACATCTCAAGACATTAAAACACACTTATGCAAACTTCATAGAATCATATAGGTCAGAAAAAACCTTTCAGACCACTGAATCCAATCATTAACCTAGCGATGCCAGGTCCACCACCACTAAGCCACGTCCCTAAGCACCTTATCTACATGTCTTTTGAATACCTTCATTGAATGGTGACTCAACCATTTAACTGGGCAGCCTTGCTCCAGTGCTTAACAGTCCTTTTGGTAAAGAAATTTTCCTAAATTCCACTCTAAACCTCCTCTGGGGCAATTCGAGACCATTTCCTCTTGTCCTATTGCTTGCTACTTTGGAAAAGAGACTGATACCCACCTCAGCAAATAAGCATCCAGTTTGTCTGTCCCTTCAGTAGGGGGTAGGAATACTGAAAGGGACAGAAAAGTACATGCAGTTAATGCATGGCTTAAAGACTGGTGCCGCCAGCAACATTTTGCGTTGGGGGAAATTTACACAGCACCAGGCATGAGAGATATAGATGGAGTGGGGCTGTCTCAGAGAAGGAGGAGAATTCTTGCTGTTGAGTTGGCAGGATTAATCGATAGGGCTTTAAACTAGGTTGGAAGGGGGAAGGGGATAAAACCTGGCTCACTACAGAAGAGCCAGGGGTAAGTATCCCAGGGTTAGGTGTCAAAACAAGGACCCAGCTTAAGCGCATCCACTCCAACATGGATGGCACAAACAACTGTAACTGATGCTTCTCCATTAAATCTCTTAAGTGTTTGTATACCAATGCAAGAAGCATAGGGAATAAGCAAGAAGAATGAGAACTCTGTGTGTGGTTGGAGAGCTATGATCTCATTTCGATCACAGAGACGTGGTGGGACAACTCCCCTAACTGGAATGTGGGCCTTGATGGCTCTGTCCTTTTTAGGAAAGACAGGCCAACAAGGCGAGGTGGGGGAGTTGCTCTTTACGTGAGAGAGGAACTGGAATGTATTGAGGTCTATCCAGGGGCGGATGAGGAGCAAGTTGAGAGTTTGTGGGTAAGAATGGAGGGGCAGGCTAGCATGGGTGATACTGTGGCGGGTGTCTATTACAGACCACCGGATCAGGAGGAGGAAATTGATGAGGCCTTTTACAGGCAGCTGACCGCAGCCTCTCGATCGCAGGCCCTGGTTCTCATGAGGGATTTCAACTACCCAGATATTTGCCAGAAGGCCTACACAGCCACCCATCCACAGTCCAGAAGGTTCCTCCAGTGCATCAAAGATAATTTTCTGATGCAAATCGTGAATGAACTGACCAGGAGAGGAGCACTGCTGGACCTTGTGCTCATCAACAAGGAAGGTCTGGTTGAAGCAGTGAAGGTTGAGGGCAATCTTGGCTGCAG
>NW_009706339.1:503-973 GCF_000703405.1 Apaloderma vittatum | reverse complement strand
CTCATGGAAGGAGGGGCTGGCCACTTGGGTGGAGTACAAGACTGTTACTAGCAGTTGTAGGTAGGCCACTAGGAAAGCTAAGGCCTTCTTGACATTAAACCTTGCAAGGGAGGTCAAAGACAATAGAAAAGGGTTTTTCAAATAGATTGCCGACAAAACTAGCGCTAGAGGCAATGTAGGCTCTCTGGTGAATGAGATGGATGCCCTGGAGACAGAGGATACAGAGAAGGCAGAGTTACTGAATGCCTTCTTTGCTTCTGTCTGCACTGTTGGAGACTGTCCGCAGATGCCTCAATCTCCTGAGCCCCAGAGGAAGTCGGGATAAAGGAGGAGTTTGCCCTGGTTGAGGAGGACTGGGTTAGGGATCAGTTGGAACACCTGAACATCCATTGGGCCCTGATGGGATGCACCCGCGGGTGCTGAGGGAGCTGGCGGGAGTCATTGCTAGGCCACCCTCCATCCTCTTGGGT
>NW_009706339.1:0-434 GCF_000703405.1 Apaloderma vittatum | reverse complement strand
CCCCCTCCCCCAGCCTGTAGTGCTGCAGGGGGTTATAGTGGCTACACAGACCCTGCACTTGGTCTTGTTGAACTTCATACCGTTGGCCCTGGCCCATCGACCCAGGTCCAGGTCACTCTGCAGTGTCTTCTTTCCAAGGGGAAGTCATTTTTGACCAACCTGATAGCCTTTTATGAAGACATAACCAGGTAGATGGATGGTGGCCATGCAGTGGATGTATCCTAACTGGATATCAGCAAAGCATTTGATACCATCTCCCACAGCATCCTCAGTAAACTGAGGAAGTGTGGTCTGGATGACTAAGTAGTGAGGTGGGTCGCTAATTGGTTGAAGGAAAGAAGAGAGTTGTAGTCAATGGGGCAGAGTCCAGTTGGAGGCCTGTATCTACTGGGGCCCCTCAAGGGTCAGTGCCGGGACCAGTGCTTTTCAGTATA
>NW_009706338.1:0-1689 GCF_000703405.1 Apaloderma vittatum | reverse complement strand
AAAGGTGCCAATGACCAACATATATTTTGGGAGGTGCTCCTGGGGCCACTATTTCTTGAAGGCTTTGCACGCCACCTTTGGGACAGCTGAAGGAGATTGAAGGGAGATACTTTAGCCCTGACCCATTCCAACATGACAGCTGCCTCTCAGTGTCCAGGATATGGTGCAGCCATCTCATCTACCTCTCCTGGCAAACAGTTGGACTTCCCGATTTCTAAATCCTTCTCCTCTCAGATATCACTTTCAAATACATGGGTCGCAGAGATTTTGTGAAGTTAGCTTGCACAGCTTGATTAATTACCTCAGGGCAGCTTTTCCCTCTATCCCCTGGAGATGCTCCGGCTGCCAAGCAGTGCACTGCCTGCAGGTATTTGCCAAGAAGATACATTCTTGTTTTGTTCAGGCACATGAGTGCCAAGCATTCTGTTGTGTAGTCCTTCCACACCTGTAAGAATGAGCGGTGGGTCCTCCTTAGATGGAGGGATAGCGTGGGACATGACAAGAGGAGAAAGCCGTCCCTGAACAAAACAAAAGCTCTATGAAGAGCTCCCTTCCAGCTCTCTCCTCTCTAGACAGATCTCCTGGGAAGCTGGCAAGTACACATCAAGCTGTGAAATGTGTGAGAAGTGGGAACTAATCCCTCTCTTCCTTGGGGCATGGTAGCCATCCTGTGGGTTGAGGTAGACCTCTGGTAGACTTGTGGTAGTCACCGTGTCCCTGTGGGATCTCTGGTTTCAGAAGCTGAAAAAAACCAACTGTTTGACTGCTCTGAGGTGTGTAAGTGCACAATGACTTGAGGAAGAGAGAATGGTTACCGAGCACTTCATGAGTTATGCTAGTTTCACTGTGAACCTGTTTCTCTTGTCTGCAGCACTTCAAGAGAGCCAGCAGAGAAGCTGGGTGGCCACAGTGCTCCATCCTGTCCCTTTGGGCTGGAGGACGCGAAGCTGCAGAGCAGGTTCTACTAGCGTAGACCTTGACACAGATGTTGTAGGAGTGGAGGATTCAGCTACTCCTGCCAGGCCACTGTTTTTCCCTAGTGTATGTTGATGTGCCAGAGCATGTCAGAGCTGCATGCAAGACCTGCATGGACGGCTAGTGCTCTGTTGAGGTGACTGTCAAGCTTCTGTGCAGGAAGTCTGAGCACTCTCCCATCTGTAAGGGCTGAAGAACCCATGCTCTTGCCTCAGGAGATCCCAGCCTAGCGATTCTGCAGGAGAAGGGAAGATCAGCACTTGAACTACCACAGGGTTGTGTTCTTCCTTTACCAGAATGGGGGACACCAGAGATGTGGCTGATGGTGCTTTGTTTCCCTTGAGGCATCAGGTGTAGAGCAGCTTGTTTGGTGCATGCTGGCACAGCTGATAATGTGACATCCCTTTTTCTGCAGGGGTACTGATGAGCTCCTGGGAGTCATGGACAAAGTCACTCTCATCAACTCCACCCTGGGAAAAGCTCTTGGAGGAGCTGCAGGTGAAGGCATTTTCATGTCCAAGGCCCTCTGTGCCCTCAAGAGCTGGACAGCATCACTTGAGTGTCTCCTTCCTCTGCCTAATGATGGAGCAACAAGTGCATGTTGTCCTTTTCCACTGATGGCTCAGTCTGGGACCCTGCTGCAGGGTCAAGGGAGGTGGTGCTGCATGCTCCTTTCACTGTCGTCTTCCCCATGCATTTGCCTTTGGGGTCAAG
>NW_009706337.1:14456-14730 GCF_000703405.1 Apaloderma vittatum | reverse complement strand
AGTGCAAAAAGCTCTATATAATGAACTAATCTGCCACTCATATAAATATAAATATATATAAATATATTAAAATCAGACTGTTCTACAAAATTGTGTATTTGTATTTTTGTGTACGTACAATTTTCTGCTAAGCAGAAGGAGGATGTAGTATAGGATGATGTGAGAAGAGATTTTGTTTAATCATATTTCTTTGTTACTTATTTTTGTTAACATCCAGATGCCTGTCTTTTGTCTTCTGTGTATGACACTGTTCCAAAGGTGCAGTATCTCTCTC
>NW_009706337.1:14043-14366 GCF_000703405.1 Apaloderma vittatum | reverse complement strand
AAGGGCTGCTCGCTCAGCTCCAAGACTATAAATTTAAAAACTACATATTTCACGCTGGCGTTTAATAGCGATGGCAAACATTCATGGGCTGGTTCGTTGCTTTTCACACAGGTCTCCAAACACCGTCCGCGCTCTGTAGGGTCTTGGCTGCTGCTCCTCATCCTGAAATTCCAGGGGGGAAAACAGTGGGTAGATGGGGAGGGGAGGATGGACGGATCCTCGCGTTAGGGACTTGCTCATGGGAAAAGAAAGAGGCGAGGGGAGCGGCGCCGGGTGTCGCAGGGGAGCGAAACTCAGGTAACGCCACCGCACCGGAGGAGGAT
>NW_009706337.1:11861-13953 GCF_000703405.1 Apaloderma vittatum | reverse complement strand
AGGTTGTAGCTGCCCCCGCGCCGCTTCAGGCCCGTCCCTTGCAGGACGTGCGCATCCCGGGGGCTTCGCGGCCCTTCGGTCCGTGGCTGCCAGAACACTTGGAGCAGCCTTTTCGGACAAGGTCCATCTCCTCATGGCGTGATGCTCGTGCAGTGAAGAGACTGGTTTTTAAGAGGAATATTCTAAGGTCTCCTCCAAATCATTCCATTTTCTCCCCGAGATGCCGGTGGGTCTGCTCCGTGGTTGTTGCGCGGAGAAAAGGAATCGCTGTTCTCCCTCGGCGCGCGTGGGAATGGGTCCGTAGCCAGCACGGAGCGAGAACTGTCCCGGGAGAGAGGGGGGTGAAAGGAGAACTGGGTAAAGCAGGATGTGGCGGGGAAAACGGATGCAAAGCTTTGGGCACGAGGTGATGGACGTTCACCTTCCAGCCCCAGCGCAGGCTTGCTGCTGACCCAGCTCCAAAACGCAGGTGAGAGTTAAAATCCATCCATCACCTCTTCCTCAGGTACTGCCAAAGTGCGAGGTACCAACTTCTTCCCTCGTGTCCTTCGCTCTTTCACTCTTTTATTTTTTTTTTCTAATATTTTTTAATTTTTTTTTTTAAATTCTAACATTGTTTCGACTGAATTTTGGCCCAGGGAGAGCGATACTGCATCTTTACATGTAGGGCTCATATTTATAACAATGTGTAATGACTGTAGCAAAAGTCCTTGTTTCTATATGTGAATGGGCAGAGAAACAAGTGCTCTATTGTATTGAATAAAATAGTTAAAATGAGTCCTGTATCATTGTATCTCCTATTCTGGATTAGTGCCTTTTGGACAGTAGACTGTTCTGTAATTAAAATGTAGTATAACTGCTTTTTTGTACAGTTTTGTTTTAATAAAACTTTTTTTTAATTTGTGTTTATTTTAGTATTGTACCTATTAGAAAATAAAAACGTATAACTCAACAACGCCGCATCTCTTCTGTCGTCTTTTTTTTGTGCAAAGCTGTCCAGGCGTGAGAGCCCGAGAGAGACCTTGGATGCAAGTAAGGCTTAAAACGTGCCTCGAGACCTTAGTAAATGCAGAAAATACTGATTTATTTGAGACAGACTTAAGTCTTTGCCTGCCTGTTTTCCCCAGGATGGTCTCTGGGAGGGATGGAGGTGGCGGACGCTACACTGCGACATCTGAAGCGGCGGCATCGCTTCCTTGGAGCCTGAGCCCTGGGGATACCCGAGGCCTTTGAGCGCTTTTTCCACTAAAAAGGAAACTTGAGAGTAGAATTTGATCTCCTCCTTCGAGCGCAGTCGTGTTTGCTGCGAGTAAAGCCCTACGGTAACACGACGAGTGAGGTGAGAAGGTTCACTTCTCTTTGGAGACCTCCCGTGCCAGGCTCCAGGGGCAGGGTCGTTCAAATCTCATCCCGCCATCGACGGGCTCCTTGCTGGAGGAGTTGTCGAAGGGCTGCAGTGGAGCAGAATTTAGGGCCGTTTGGTAATAAAAGCAAAAAGATCCTGAAGTTACAAGTGTAATTTTGAGAAGCCAAAGGCAGGCGGGTGTGTTGGCTGCCCCTTCATCCTGGCCCGGTTGCGCTTGGTGTCTCGGGGCAGGGGGTGTCCAACCGGGGTGGGTGGGGAAGAGCTGCTGAAAAATGGGCAAAGGAATTTCTGCAGCTGGTGCCTGGGGATTAGCCAGGCAGAAAACCGGAGACTTCACGTCACCAAAACTGATTGATTTATTGAAGTGGCGACTGGGTTCTGCAATCCTGGTTAGGATCAGTACGTGGAGCCAGGCTCTGAGGGTGTTCTGGGGCTTTTGCCCAGGATGAACACCCCCAGGACACTGGAGCTGTGGATAATGAAAAAATAAACCTTAGGGGCAGGAGAGGGCTTTCAAAATGGTCCCTGTGACTCTGCTGGACATCACAGGGGGGAAAAAAATACCCAACTGCCCCATCAGCACAGAATGGTCAGACTGGGGAGGGACCTCTGGAGATCATAGAATCCTAGAACAATTCAGGTTGGAAAAGACCCTTGGGATCATCGAGTCCAACCATTGACCCTACACTACAAGGTCACCCCTAAACCATATCACCCAACACCACA
>NW_009706337.1:11216-11541 GCF_000703405.1 Apaloderma vittatum | reverse complement strand
CAGCCTGGCTCTGGCCTCTGGCCCCCGCCCAGTGGGGCAGGCTGGGGATGGGGGGGCCAAACCTGCAGGGAACACGGGGCTCCTCCTGCCTCACCACCAAAAAAAGAAAACTAGAAGGCCTGGCTGTAAATGGGTGTTGGCTCAGTATCTGGAATTGAAGACCGAGCCACCAGAGCTGTTGGCTTTTGAGCCATCTTTCGTGTTGGGGTTTGTTTCTGTACAAGTTAATCCCCGACACGTTCCGAATTCCATCCTTAAGGGCGACGCGCTGGAACAACTCGGCTTTTCCGGAGGAGCCGGTAAGGCTGCTGACCTTCAGGGCCCA
>NW_009706337.1:9899-11145 GCF_000703405.1 Apaloderma vittatum | reverse complement strand
TCCTGGTGTGCCTGGGTGCACCCACGGAGCCACTTCCCTCGGGGGGAAAATAAAGGATGAAGCCGTCTCCCTGTTTCACCAGGCAAGTAGAAAAGCTCAGTTTGGAGAGCTTTTCAAAAAACAACAACAGCCACACTGGAGGCCTGTGCTTTGCAAAAAAATCCCTTTCTTCCAGTCCACTGTGTTGTGGTTTTTTTTTCCCTGGGGAAGCATGACTGGGGCACACAGATGGAAAAAAATTAAATATTGTATATATTCACCAGAGGTCGGTGTCTGGAGGTGAGCAAAATCTCCTTAGAAACCTGCCCAGCTCTTGGCTGAGCATCTTCTCCCATGGTTCAAGCAGGGGCCGATGCCGTGACCCCCCCAGACCCCGACTTGGCTCCCTCCAGCTGAAATCCAGCGGCTCCATTGACGTCGCCACTTGCCCATTGAGGCTCTTAAAGACAAGAGGGGGCAATGAAAGTGGGATTAATTTGAAGGAAAACAGGGGAGAAAAGGTGTTCTTTGTGCCTGGTTTTTGTGTTTTTTTTAAATTCTATTTTATTTTTTATTTTCCTCCTCGTTTTGATCGGCGCTTTTAAAAAAAGCAGCTTTGGCGGAAGAACAGAAAGCAGAGCCCGGTTGTGGCGCGGGGAAGGTGTTAGAACCACCTTCCGGGAAGAGTGAGGTTTGAACAAAGTAATGGCACTTCAAAAGGCTCCTGTAGTTCAGCCAAAGATTTTTTATTTTTTTTCAGAAGGTAGAACATTAAAGGGAAGTGGCTTTAAAAAAAAAAAAAAATCCAGAAAGGCAGCTGTAGCTTCGTGCACTGATTGCAAGACAACACCGATAAAAATATCCTTTGCTAAAGGACTTTCAGCGGGGATTGTGGAATCAACACAGCGTTTGTTGCTTAGGGGGAAAAAAAAAAAACAACAAACAAACCCAAAATAAAACTAAACCACCCCCCCCCAAAAAAAAAAATTGAAGTCACACTTTGCCAGTTTATGAAGCCTTTTTTGGGGGGGAGAAAAATCTTGTTAGGAAGAAAAGAACGTGCCCTGGGGAGGGAGTTTCAAGGACGTCCGGCTGCCCCGAAGCGCTGGTTGGGTGCGCTGGGTTTCTCATCACCCTTCTGTTGGGCAGGGCTGGTGGGAGCAGGTTCCCCACAGCCCCAACCTCGCTGAACCTAGAGGAAAAAAAACCCAAACGCAAACCCACAGCAAGGAAAGAAAGTCTCTGGGAGCCCTCCCACCTCCGGCAG
>NW_009706337.1:8523-9855 GCF_000703405.1 Apaloderma vittatum | reverse complement strand
GGGCCAACCTGCCGCGTCGGCCCAAGGGGTTCGACCCATGATGCAAGCAGCAAGGTGAGCGGGCGGAGGCACGAGTCGCGGCTTTGCTGAGCAGCAGGCATCTGCTGGGGGTTGCAAGGACTGGGGAGGGATGCTGCAAGATGAGGAATTTGTCATTTGGTTTGGTTTGTTGGTTTTTTTTAATTTGCTAATTCACTTCCATTACATTAATTAGAGGCATTGATAATCTGTAAGAGGCACCTGCCTGACCTCTCAGTGATTCTGCCCGTGTCGGAGCCCAGCGCAGATGCCTTCAGCAGAGTCGGCACACGGAGCTCGTGGCAGCAGATCCCGAGGGCTGGGACAGAGAGCCCGGGGGGGGACATGTTTTTTTTTTGGTTTTGGTTGGGTCCTTCTTCATACGAACCAAAGCTTTGACACCCCACACCACAGAACCGTATTGCTGGGCTTCTTGACTTAGGTGTCCCCAGTCCCTGCAGAAGGGACAGTCAGCGTCAGAGATGTGTCTTTATGCTGTAGGACACAAGTTGTCCCTGACCACGAAGGCAACAGATTTGCAGTTTTCACCCCTCGGTGCTGCGCCGCCGTCAGTGGGGTAACACCAGCCCTTGCTCTGAGCTTCGCCTGCCGTGGACAGCGATGGCTCCAGGAAGCACGAGGCTGCTCAGAGGATATTTCTTGGGTTTCAGGCCAGCAGTGAACAACCTCAAAACCATCTCATGGTTCTTACTCAATCTGGCCATAAAATAAATCATTTTTCTACACAGAATCATAGAAACATTAAGGTTGGAAAAGACCTTCAAGACCAAGTCCAACCGTTACCGAACTCTGCCAGGTCCCCTTCTCACCCAGGTCGCTGAGCACCACATCCGCCCGGCTTTGAAATACACCCCAGGACGGCGATTCAGCCACCTCAGGGCAGCGCCTTCCAGTCTTTAATAACCCTTTCTGCTTCGAAGTTTTTTCCTGAAGTCTAACCTAAACCTCCCCTTGCATAAATTGAAGCCATTCCTCTTGGTTTTAACTTTTGAGAAGAGACCAACTCCCATCTCTCTACAACCTCCTTCCAGGGAGTTGCCTTCATTCTCGGGGCAAATTCATGACCAGGATGGGGCAGCTCTGGCAGCAGCTGCTTCCCTTTCCCCTCCTGGCACCGCTGAGCTTGCAGCAGCTCCTCTTCTCCTCCATTGCTTCCTCCCTCTGAGCAATCGTGGTGAAATAGGGTCACACCAGGCTGTGATCGTGTTAACCAAGTGTCCAGCACTGAGCTGCTCTGTTTTCCCAAAAGGAGCCATCCCCATCCCAGCTCCCTCCCTCACGAACCAGCAGTTT
>NW_009706337.1:4629-8377 GCF_000703405.1 Apaloderma vittatum | reverse complement strand
GGATATTTGCCCAGCTCTGGGGATTTTGCCCAGCTCTGGGGATATTTGCTCAGCTCTGGGGATTTTGCCCAGCTCTGGGGATATTTGCCCAGCTCTGGGGAGCTGCACAGCGTTGGTTTTCCCAGCCCAGAACAGCAAAAAGAAGGAGCAGAGGAAAGGAAAAAAAAAAAAATCACTGCAGTGACCAAGGGCAGGGCCAGCAGCAACAAACCCTTGCCTGGTCCTAAGCCCACATGCTGGAGAGCACGAGGAGAGCACGACCAGACCTCCTTCTGCTTTTGTTTAGTGTAAAAATAGGGAAAATGATTATTAAATAAAGCTTTCCCCTGGCTCAGGGTTAACTCTGTGGACCTGTGGGTCTGTGACGAGGATTCCCACACGTAAATGGGGGCAGTTTTGCCCCGAGCATCAAAGAGAAGGATGGATGGAGGGAAGGTAAAGCCGTGAGTTTCTCTCCTCGATGGGAAGGTCCCTAAACTGCACCCAGCGGGGCAAAAGCCGGGTTTGAAACAGATCTCAGCCCCCCTGAGTGAGGCTACATTTCGGTGAACCGGATTAACAAAGCGCAGACGGGCCGGCTCTACAGAAGATGTTTATTTAGGTACTGCAGGCTGCATTGCATGTATAATACAATATTACAGTCATTTAGTATTGTACAGAAATAATTAAAAACTTTACAGCTTCATTACAAAGTATCTTTGGATTTTAGCTCGTTTTAAAGTTACACCGATCGACACGTAACGATACCACAGTGTAAATCGCCACTTCTTTATATACAGACCCACGACATTTACAGAAATCAACGGAAAGACGAGCTGGGAAAGGCTCTCCCAAGACACGGCGGGTGTTGGAGGCGGCGAAAAAGCAAAACGTGGGTGGGCTGCGAGGAGCAGGCGTGGGGAGGGACGGCACTGGGGACCAGGGTGCCTGAAGAGAGCTGGGAAGGGGCTGTCGCACCCTGCTGCTGGTTAGCGCTCCGAGCGCCCCTCCGAAATTGGTTTTGGCAGGGGAAAAGGGAAAAGAGAAAAAGGAAAAAGGACAAGGGAAAAGGGAAAAAGGACAAGGGAAAAGGGAAAAGGACAAGGGAAAAGGGAAAAAGGAAAAAGGACAAGGGAAAAAGGACAAGGGAAAAGGGAAAAAGGACAAGGGAAAGCGGAAAAGGGAAAAGGGAAAAGGACAAGGGAAAAGGGGAAAAGGGAAAAGAGACAAGGGAAAAGGAAAACATAAAAAAGGAAAAAGGACAAGGGAAAGCGGAAAAGGGAAAAGGGAAAAGGACAAGGGAAAAGGGAAAAAGGAGAAGGGAAAAGGGAAAAGAGACAAGGGAAAAGGAAAACATAAAAAAGGAAAAAGGACAAGGGAAAAAGGACAAGGGAAAAGGGAAAAGGAAAAAAGAAAAAAAGGAAAAAAAAGGAAAAGGGACAAGGGAAAAAAGGAAAAAGGACAAGGGAAAAGGGAAAAGGGAAAAGGGAAAAGGGAAAAAGAAAAAAGTACAAGGGAAAAAGGACAAGGGAAAAGGACAAGGGAAAAGGGAAAAAGAAAAAAGTACAAGGGAAAAGTGACAAGGGAAAAGGGAAAAAGGACAAGGGAAAAGGGAAAAGGGAAAAGAGGAAAAAGGAAAAGGGAAAAGGGAGAGCAGCTGCCTTCTCCTAGCGCAGGAAAGCACTGCTCCCGTTGAGGGGATTAAGGCTGGTGAAAGGGAAATGTCTCTGACGCATCCCTCCTGCTTCACGCCCAGCGCTCCCAACTCCCGCTGGGTCCAAGGAGCCCCAACCCACGTTCCCCCTTTCCCCTTGGGGTGCCGGAGCCAGGACGAGGCTGTGCCAGGAGCCCCAACCCAGCCTGGCCGGGGGCTCGCAGCAGTCGGAGGCCGCTGAGCTTTTCCTGGGGGTGAGCGGCACGATGGTGGTGGAGCCGGAGGGAGGAGAGAGCAGGACCCAACAGGAGAATGGATAAAGGAGGCCCAGGAACAAGACACTTATCTGCGACCCCAGCTCCAGAGGATTTTGCCGTGAGGCCAGTCTGCACCTTTACCGATCATGAGCATCCTCCCCAAAAAGCTCGGTGGCCTCGAGGCCGGCACGACACCCGGCCCCGCGCCGCGTGAGCTGCCGACCCGGGGATAAGGCACTGCGAGAGCTGAACGCCTTGTGCAAAGAGCCGGCGGTACCAGCGCGAGGCCGACACGAGCAGCAGCACAGAATTAAAGACCCTTCGGCAGCTCCGTTACCCTGCGAACGGGGCTGCACAACGCCCGAGCTCCCGTCGTGCCGGTTATCGCGACTGATGGGTGGGAACAAGGGCGGTTTCCTGGCTCACAGGAGAGCAAAGGGCGCTGAACGACCCACCTCGCTGGGAGCTTCCAGCTCAACCACCGACAAAACTCTCCTCTTAAGGACTTGGGCAGTTTTACCATGCAGACCTGGTTTCTACCGTTTTCCCCAGCTAAACTATATCATTAAACAGCGAATAACCAAGGCCCTCAAACCGAGAAGGTACAATTTGGGACAGAGAGATCGGAACACCACGAGAGCTGTACATAACACAGGGGAAAGTCTTGGCTTGGTTTGAGAAAATCTCCCAAAAGTCTCTCCAAAAAAAATATAAAATCATCCTCTCGGCTGACTCAGGGCAAACGACACGACGCGTCGGAGCCCTCGCAGGCACCGGTTTGGATCATCACATTTGTGACCCACCGACACAATTTTCTACAAATCCCAAACCCGCTCACGGCTCAGGGATACGGAAAACAAGCTCACACCACCGAGAAGCTACGAGAGAGGAGACGCTCGCGACAAACGAGTCTCCGGCCTTAAATATTCTTCTTCCCTGTATAAAGTGCATGAAAATCTTGGAAAATCTGCATAGCTATTAGCAGGCCAGGCTCAGTCGCTGGGCGGTTCCAGTTAAAAGCACCTCCTCTATGCTGAGTTTAGGAAAAAAATAAAATATAAATCCATATAACCTTCATTATGAGTTTACACTGTTTTCCGGTTCGTTGGTTTAGCTGGTGCAAAGTAACATGTGGCTTTAAGCAGAGGAATGTGCGCTCACTGTGCCCAAATCTTGGAAAAAATACCTTTAGAAGATGCCCAGGAAAGCTGGAGGGAGTCAGAGAAGTTCTCTAAGAGCATCAGGAAACCCGTTTCGCTTGGAAAAGACCTTCAAGAGCCTCGAGTCCAACCGTTACACCATCCTCATGGACAAATTTGCTTCGTTTGGCTTCCTGGAGCTTGTGCTCTGTCAGGGTGATCAGATTTGGGTGGCTTCAGTCTTGGGGCAGGCGTCAGGGTGGGATTTGAGGGGAGGTTTATATTTCAAAAGTCAAGCGAGACGGTAGAAACCAAGCGAGCTACGAGTGAAACCCTCCACAGCGAAGGCGGCGCTCTCCTTGAACGGAGCTCTTCGCCGCAGAAATCACCCGCTGGGGGTTGGAAACCCACCGGCCACGTTTAAGACGTTTGCCCACAGGACAAGTTACCCCAGAGGAGGCAGCAATTGAGGGGAGGTTTATATTTCAAAAGTCAAGCGAGACGGTAGAAACCAAGCGAGCTACGAGTGAAACCCTCCACAGCGAAGGCGGCGCTCTCCTTGAACGGAGCTCTTCGCCGCAGAAATCACCCGCTGGGGGTTGGAAACCCACCGGCCACGTTTAAGACGTTTGCCCACAGGACAAGTTACCCCAGAGGAGGCAGCAAGCTCGTCCTGGTCAAAGTGGTGTTTTCCCCCCTCTCTAGACCCACCGAGCGTC
>NW_009706337.1:2330-4608 GCF_000703405.1 Apaloderma vittatum | reverse complement strand
TATACCAGTCGCTTGCGGCCTCCGACCACGCGCGCAAACACCGAAACGCAGCCCTACGGGGTCAGGGCAGCACGAAAAAGCCCAGAGGGATTTCAAGTGGGTCACGGAAATAGCGAATGATTAACCCAGCCGCCTTCCGCCCGTCCCTTTCCCTCCCGTGACTTTACGCGCAGAACTCGAGTCCTCGGAGAGCGCGGCGCCACCAAAAAGGGTTCAGAACGTCTCGGGTAGGTTCTTCCCTTCATCTCTGCCCCCAAAAGAGCCACCAGGTGAACAAAGAAGTTTCCAAGATATCCCTAAATCCAGTAAATGAAATGCTGAGGCTAAAAAACCCCCCAGCGGTCGGTCAGGGGGCTGTTTCCCATCAGGTAACTTTCTGCGGCGCGGCAGAACAAAGTGCAATTAGGAAAGAAAGGGTGAAGATGGATTTTTTAGAAAACTTACAAGGCAGTAAAAAGAGGCATCGTGGTAATGAGCGGGTGGTCTTTCATCAGCGAGACTTGGCACACCCCAAAACGAAAACATCGTTTTGCTGCATGAATCACGCCCATGAAAAAAAATAAAAATTAAAAATTGGGATTTTAGCATCTATTACTAGATTTCTCCCGTCGTCTTGGCTTGAACGTACAGGAGCTTCGTGCAAAGGAAAATCTGTCCACTAAAAATATCTTTAAAAGCTGATCTGTACATTTTATATTAAGATTTCTTTAGGAAAATTGAGGAAACACTGAAAGGAGTCACACAAAGCTGCAAGGCTCTACGAATCCCTGGCAGTGACTATGCATGCTGCATTGTAACCCAGCCCGCTTATTTCTGCTACAGATTAGTTTCTATTTTAATTTTATTCCTTCTGCATAAATGATATTAATTACAGCAAATCAGCATAATTATCTCCTCTGCTAAGCATCCCTAGCTCCTCTGATGACAACGTATCTTTCCCTTGGACCTCTGAACCAGATGGCTAAGGCACTTCGATACCCACGGGCGGCGACTAGATCCGTATGAAAAGTTCAATCATTGATTTAGCGTCCTAAATATTCCCCACGCAGGTAAAACGTCGATCGCTCAAGCTGTCCGATCTCCCCCCGTGACGACTAAACAAGGTATAAACAGCTCAGGATATAAAAGTCTGTGGCCTGGGTTTGCTTTAGAAGACGTCGCCTACGGACGCATCTAATCCGGCGTTAAAACTTAGCAAAGGTTCCCAAGAATAAAATCAAGTTTTATAAAAGCCAGCCCACTTTCAAGGGGGAAGATTTGGGTTTGCTCCCACCGGGAGGGTTCAGCCGGCGGCGGAGGCGGCTCCTCTTTGGATCGACGCACGGGCCAGGGCCGGCAGAGCTCCTGGGTGATTGTAAAAGCGCAAACATTTCATATTTTAAAAGAATAAATTAAAATAAATAGACTGCAAGGACAGCGACCCTCTGCTTTGTGGAACTGGTGAAAAAAGTGAGCGTCTCCAAAGGCTAGGCGAAGCAAAAATCTGCAAAAATCCTCCGGGTCCACCAAAAAAACCCCCCCGAGAGGCAGGTTCTGCCACGTCGGGGCAAGTGAGAAGAGGGGATCGGGTCACGTTAAGTAGATTCGACGGCAATCTTGCCCAATTCTCTCCCTTTCCTCAAAAGAAGGGATCAAAATGATTCCAGGGAGGGTCCCATTCCCAATGGATCAGCCAGAAAAGGTTGTGCTGATTTCCACAGGGGAGAGGGACAGCAATCAAAACCGGGCACTGGTCCCAAAAAGTCGTCGCTTTTTTGAGAAAGAAAGGGCGTCTTTGGGTTCTTTATTTCCAAATCACGTTTTACGTTGGCTTCTCTGCCTGCCTGGAACCATCGTAACCCTGCGCTTTCACCGGGTGTTACGCGACACGGACGCAGCTCTTAGGGAATTAGGAAAAGAATCGTTATCTAGGGGCAGGTGGGCGTGGATTTTTTTCAGAATTGCCAGTCACATCAAGAGAAATGCCACTGCGTGGGTAGTATTTTGCAGGTATTGGGAAGCCATGCCGTAATTTGAAAAATTTACACGTCTCTTCCTTCTCAGAAAGGTGCAAGACAGAAGAGCTCACGCCCACCCACCGCCACGAGCCTGAAACGCCACAACTTGGGACTGGAAACAAAGGACGTCGATCCAGCACCGTGACAAGGCAAAGAATGAACACGTCAATCACCTGAAGTGGAGAAGAAGAGAAACAAATAATTAAAAAAGCCCCTTCATTAGTGTTTGCCACAAACGAGAAGTTCGCGTGGTCGGTTTAGCTCCCCGAAGCGAGAAGACC
>NW_009706337.1:0-2125 GCF_000703405.1 Apaloderma vittatum | reverse complement strand
CGCTGCGCCGCCTCGCCGCGCCCGTTGCCTTTTTCACTCTGCCCGGTTTCACGAGCAATCCGTAGCCTGGGTTGCATCTGAAATACTGCTTCCCTCCGATCGAGCCGTCGTTCTTACCTTGGGCAGGAAGAGAAAGACAAAAAAGGCTTTTATTTTGCTGTATGGGGACAGTTACTCCCCCTCATTCTTCCTCCCTGCCTGGTATTCAGGGCAATTTTTGAATTCCACCAAAAGAAATAAAGAATCAATTCAGAAAATCATCAGGAAGGAAGGAAAAAAGATATTTAAAAGGGGTCTTGGTTTTCTGAGCTGATGAGGACATGAAGTTGAGAAGAGTTACTGTTTCCACGTCATAAATCCTCCACAACTCAGTACGAATAATTTCTTTCTGCTGATGCTGTTGAGATCTTTCTATTTCTCCCTTTATATCACTCAAAATTACCAGAATCACTGTTGTGGGTACTGGGACAAAGACTGCTCGCATCTGTAAAGGAATGTGAACAGACGCGCCGGGTCTTTAAATGACATTGTTTCATGGGTGTTTCCTTCTCTCTATCACCATAAATGCGTTGGGTCCAAGAAACCCTCATAGGTCCAAGGACTTGGAGTTCTACCCCGTAATGTGACAAAGATACAAGTTTGTGACCGTATTTACAGAATTACAGAATTGGTGAGGTTGGAAAAGACTTTTAAGATCATTGAGTCCAGTCATTACCCCAGCCCTGCCAGGGCCACCGCTGACCCATGGCCTGAGCACCACATCTACACGGCTTTGAAATCCCTCCAGGGGTGAGGACTCCACCCCTGCCCTGGGCAGCCCGTGCCAGGGCTTGACAACCCTTTCAGTGAAGAAATTCTTCCTAATATCCAATCTAAACCTTCCCTGGAGCAACTTGAGGCCATTCCCTCTTGTCCTGTGATTTGCTACTTGGTTGAACAGACCCATCCCTACTTCTCTTCACCCTGCTGTCAGGGAGGGAAGGTGACTTCCCAAAAGTCAACATGAATCTGTAAATATATATACTTATCTTTTTTTAAATAAGGCATGAATTCAGGACTGAGAATTGGGTCTACGACTTCCAAAGGGATTAGAGCTACAGTTTGCTTTCCAGGATGGCAAACTCCAGAGAGCATGGAAATGTGCCGTCCACTTTAGCTTTTACGAGCAGGGAGGATAACGGCTCATTTCTTCACCCAGCATTTATCTTGGTGAACGGCTCCAGCCCCAGGGAAGCGCTGCAGCGGAGACGAGCGCAGGCAGCTCCTTGGGACGTGCTGATTCACCAGGCAGAGCTTGCGCTACAGACTCAGAAGGCTGCAGCTTGGTTAAAAGGATTTAAAGAAGGAGCTTTATGTGCTTTTGGTAAACCTCTTACTATCAAAGGCAGCGGTATCTACCGCTTGTCTCTTGAATTTTCCACTAGCACGCCCTGCCTGCTCCCAATCCTGCCTACTCTTGGAGAAAACGAGTCCCATGGAAGCGGACATGAACCTGTGGAGGAAAGGAATTGTGAAGCCTGAGGCTCCTGCAGAGGACAAACGGCAGCCGTCGCCTTCCTTTCAGCTTGTGCTGAAGTCTCTGGATTTCTGGAACAGCAGCCTGGTTTCCAGAAAGTACGTATTAGAGCCTAAATTTGGGGAACTCTACAGGTCAGTCAGACAAATGAGAAGCTGGTCAATGTCTGATTATTTCCTACTTGTTTTTATACATATAGGTACACACACAGAGAAATAGTCTTTTGCAATTCTACAGCTTATTTTAGAACAGCTTGTGAGAGACTAAGCAACCTCTTAAGAGACTCTGCAACATTTACCCTAAAAGTTCCTTTGCTCGTTTGAACCGCACAAGTCCTGTTGTGCTTCAGACACCCTTATCTCCAGAGCCCAGAAGAGAACTCTGTGAATCACAGAATCCTCCAGGTTGGAAAATACCTTTGGGATCACTGAGTCCAACCACCAACCTTACTCTACACAGCTCACCCCTAAACCATCTCCCCCAACCCCACATCTAAACGACCTTTAACACCTCCAGGGATGGGGACTCCAGCACCTCTCCAAGAGAAGATTGAGGGGAGACCTCATCCCTCTCAACTGCCTGAAGGCAGGCTGTAGAGAGGTGGGGGTT
>NW_009706336.1:19875-21147 GCF_000703405.1 Apaloderma vittatum | reverse complement strand
CATTCTACGATTCTGTGTTTTGCTGCGCTTTTGGGAGAGCTCTTTTCACAGAAAACCCAAACCCTTCAGGCTGACTTTTGCTGTGAGTTTCGTCTCCCCAACAGGCAGTCACACGGTGTAGCTGTGCTGTGGGCAGCGCAACTGTTCATCTTTTAGCTGTGAATAAAGCATAAGCATTGTATCGATTATGCCACACTGGTTTCAGCAGTTGTGGAGGCGCCACTGGGGTTGCCAGCCTCTCTAGACTAGGGCATGCTCATCTGCTACCTGGTTTTGCCTGTGTTTTGGCACAGGAGAAGTCACAATATTGCTTTCTGAGAATTGCCAGTTGGCTCCTAAAATTTAGCACAGCTCGAACGAGAGGATTATTCTCTCTTCACGGGTGAAAAAAGCTGCTGAACAATTACAGCTTCCCCAATTCACCAAGCTATAGGGCTGGCCAGAGGCTTTCAGCGATTCGGGGGCTCTCATTTCTGAAGCGAACCTGAAAGTGTAGAAATGGTCGGGATCCAGCAGCTGAAATTGGATGTGGTAGGTGATTAGCACATGCTGCTGCCCTCTCTCTGTGTTTGATAATAGAACTTTTGGCAGGAGTTTGCACATTGACCTTGTCCTGGCTGGATTCCATCGTGAGTAATTGCGCTTTATCTTCCTACAATTTTCAGTGTAATTCCAACCTAAGAAATTACTCTTTCTCATCCTAAAATAAATGATTGTAATTGTTATTACGACGTGGCTGCATTTCAGGGGTAGATGGATGGCTTCGGGATCCACCGGGAGAGAGGTTGTTGTACAATGTGAACTTATTTGCTTAGTCTTTGACTTTATTTTGTAACTGCACTTGCCATGTAGTTTTATTATTAACTGGTAGTAAAATAAGTTCCATGTGTGCACAGACATAACTGTGTTTCAGTAAGTCGTTAATAATTTTTATACTGAAGTAGCGATTTAAACATTTAGTGTTCTCTCCATTTATAAAGGTAAAAGTATATATATATATATATAAAAAAACCTATAAATACATATATAACTTGAAAAAAAATAAAGCAATCCACGGAGTTGAAGGAAAATATTTTGCAAAACCTGGCAATAATAAGCAGAATTTCAGAATGTGAAATAAACAGCTCCGTGAATTACAAGAGACTTCCCTCTCAGCTTTCTTTCCCGTGCTGCCCAAAATATTTCCATCTGCGCTGATTTTTTGTGTGTGTGTTTTATACACAGGTCATCTCCGTGTCCTCAGGACTGTTGTGGGTGTTGCTGCGTTGTGGC
>NW_009706336.1:1143-19844 GCF_000703405.1 Apaloderma vittatum | reverse complement strand
CGTGCCCGCTTTGTTAGGAAAGGGGCTGCTGCTCAGAGCCCCCAAAACGTTGCTGGAGTGAAGTTTCCAGCTGAGCCTTGAAACACTTCTTATTAGGCTGTATTTCAGCTTTTGGACTTTTGGACTCTGTAAAGTAGGTGCAGCTTTCTTTTGCGAGAAAGATCTATTTGGTTGGAGTTTTTTTAAAATAATTATTTCCTGTATTAAACACGTGGTAGCATTTAGCTGTCACAATTTACCTTCAGAATTATCTGATTTTTCTCCAGTAGGTGTTGCCACCAACAAGGGCAATAGAGGGAGCTCGGTTTTGTGCACCCTTTTAATTAGACCCACGACGTAGCAGTATGAACACAGGACAATGAATTCTCGCTCTCTTGGATGACAAGTCAGCTGAAATGTGATACTTCTTCAGTATGGCCAACTCTATTGTTTTTTAATCTTTTTTTTTAAAATTATAAAACTCTTCTACTAACGTGATGCTACGTTTATCTTGCAAAGCTCTAGAGGAGATCACAGAAGCATTTGGAGTATGAAGCATACCTGGAGTGTGAACCTTTTGAAGGGTTCCTGTTGGCAGAGTTCAGGAGAGCTTAATTCTAAATAACTATTAATATGCACATGAAATCAGTTGGGGATTATGCTTCGATGCTTGAGTCAGTCAATAGATTAATTTATACAGTTACGTTTAAAGTTATACTGGGTCTTGGCAGTATCTCAGCTCCTCACATCACAACGTGGTTACAATAAGCAACATTTTACAGTTCTGGAGGTTCTCCGTGGTGTCGAAATACTAAAGAACCCATTTACTTGTGTCTTGTTGCGTAGATGGCCATCACTGCTGAAGTACTACAGCCACACGGACGGTGTCAGCTGGCTTGAAGAGTACAAAGCACGGCACAACGCTGGTCTAGAAGCCCAGAGAATTGTAGCTTCGTTCTCAAAAAGATTCTTTTCAGAACACGTAAGTCGTTGTCTCTGTGTATGTGCAACATCCTCGCTTGTTGCTTAGTACTTTTTATTAGTTAGTCTTTGTCTTCACATCTTTTTAAAGTTGGTATTTCCTCGCTTTGCCTGAAAATGACCAGCCAAAAGGCAAGAGCGAGTTCAAAATCCAGAGGTCCAGAGCCCTGCGTGTCACATTCAGCAGTTCCCGCCACAGCTTTAAAAGCTCTTTGCTCGTTGACAAAGTTCAGGGAACTTTTGTAGGACCAGGGCTTTGTTGACACACGCCACAGCCTGCAGGTTTATCTCGCTGCAGGCCTCATGTAAGGATACGTTCTGCGAGTCGTCGGGAGTCGTTTGAAAACAAGATTGAGACGCAATAGGTTCACTGAATTGCAAAGTGCATTATTTAATATATATCTAATATTTAATAACTGTGACGCCAAGATGCTTTTGCCTTCGGTGTGCAGATGCACTCTCTCAGAGAGACTTAATTGCACGTGGAACAACAGTTTATTTCATGGTCTCTTCACTTAGTGGATGGGTTTGGGCTAACTGATGGGTTTGGATCAGCCTGAAATTCTGTGAAATGGGTGTAAGTGCAATCTTAGACATCTTTACAACGTTAATGATTCTATGGTTCTATAAATGCTGCCCATAACTTTGGCTGAATCAAAAAGTTCACATTAAAGAGCCACCCTTCTGTGGCTCCTTTATGAATACATTGTGGTCCAGTAGAGAATTCATCAAAGATGTAAGAGACCCATGTTGAGATCTTCTTATCTTTAAGCAAGGCTTAGCACCTCACCCCAGGAGAAAAAGGCGATGGGGCCAGTAGGGTATTTGGAGATGCCTTAAAAACAAAACAAAACAAAAGAATTAAATTGAGTTTGAGACTTTTAATGGCATTATATTCTTTTGGGAAGAGTCTCTTTTGCTCTGCATAATTCATTGTCTGGTTTGGCAGGTCCCCTGTGATGGATTCAGTGACATTGAGACTCTCGGGTGCCCAAGTCATTTTTTTGAGGATGAACTGATGTGTATCCTTAACATGGAAGGAAGGTAAGGAAAGGAGGGGTTAGAAATGTGAGGAATTTTTCCAGTCAGGAAGTACTGCTGTGTGTTTAATTTCGGAACAAATTTAATATTCCCAGAAGAAAGCTTATAAGCTATGCTACAAGAAGGATGTCCTCTGGCTTTGTGTTGCTGTTTGTTGCTTGTTTCCTTGCAGACTCTCGACACCTCTCAGGACACGTTCCGTGTACCCTCTTCCCTGCGTAGTCTTGGCTTCAGGAGTTCCCATCCTTGTGTTCCTTTTTTATTTAAACTTGGGTTGATTTGCTGAACCAATTTGCAGGATGAGGCCGCAGCACCGGAGGGAAGCAGGAATACTCGAGGATTGTCACCGTGAACCCCTGTATTGTGAAACTACAGCTTTGTTTGGTATTTTTTCCGTGTTGCTTTTCTGAGCTGTGGTAGGTTAGTTCAGTTTTTGTCCCCAAACAAACAACTGAGTTTAATTCAGCCACTGTAAATTATTCAGATGGGTGAAATGCCAAGCAGGTAAATAAAATTTCTGGTTTGCATCTGCCTAGGTATTTTCATCGCTGTGGTGAACACTGGGCAAGGTGAATAAGCTTTCCTTGAAGGTTTTTTCTGCTGGTAGCATATAAACCATGCTGATATTACTGTGATACAAAGCAGCGATAAATTGCTCTTAATGGAGTCTAATAGCCTTGATTAAAGGAACTGTTAGTAGAGCTTGAAAAAACCAAACGGGAATGGCAATCATCTCATTTTTGCTTTTTCACATCCCTTTTATTACCTTCTCTCTTTGAACTGGGACTAAACATCTCTCATTTTACAATTGGTTAAAAAGCTGTTGAGCCTCTGCACTGGCCAAATGCCTCCCCCATAAAGCAGAATTGATGCTAATTACACCCTGATTAAGCTGTAGTCGTTGCCATTCAGGAGCATTAGGCTAAATCATCTCCCTGGAGGGTAGCCTGATAAAGCAGTTGTCCCGGTTGAGCATCCCAATTTATTGGAAGAGGATAAAATGTTATGAGGTTTGATTATTCTCCTGTCCAGTCGGATGGAGAAGGCTGCAGTCTGGAGGAGAGGAAATTGGAAAGAGTTTTGGGTTTTTTTGAAGAAGGCAACTGGACTAGTTTTAAACATGTGGCAAGGGCAGAGCCTGGGAATCAGTAGAATTCTGGCTTTGTTAGTTTGGAATTTGAAGGAGCTTTACTATGAAAGCTGTAGAGTTTTGGATGCTGTGATCTGCTGACCAGTTGTTGATCTGTTCCTGCTTTTTCAGAGCAACAGAGGTCTCTTTTCCTCCAGATATTTTTTTTTTCTTAATTTGTTTTCTTTTAAATACTGGTCCTGCATTCACGACCCTCAGCGATTTCTTTTTAGTGCTGAGAGGATACTTTAAGGTTGATTCTGCCTAGAGGGATCCAGGTAGACAGAGGGAATAAAATAAATAGGAATAAAATACAGGATTTTATCAGATACTCCTGAGCTACTTTAATTAGGATCCGTGTTGCTTCCCATGATGCTGTATCTTCTCAAAATTATATATTAGTGATAAGATACAAATCAGAGATGATAGAAGCGATGTTTTGCAAGTGTCTTACATTGTAGGTGTTTTGATGACGAATTTCCTCTTAACACTTGCCTTTTTGGTTGACGCTTTGCTGCTGGTATTGTCAGACTTGTTTAGAAAAGCAACGGTCTCCGTTGTAAACCTGCGTTCCCTGGAAAAGTTGAGTCGCATGTTCACCCTTAAAGTGCTTCTTTAGGGCAATACTGCTTTTTGTATTTAAATATGCAGGAAAGGTCTCACCTGGAAGTACTATGCAAAGAAAATTCTCTACTTTCTACGGCAACAGAATATATTAAAAAATCTGAAGGAATATCTTCAACGCCCGACTGATCGGCAGTCGTTTTTGGAGGGTAAGTCTTTTGACAGAAATCCTGCGTAGAGCAGCTAGTGACAGCTTAACGTCATTGTCCTTGTACTTGGAAAGATCCTTCCTTGCTTATATTTCAACCAGCCCTTGGACAATGATTCAGAATTAAGTTTGGGGTTTTGATGTACCCAGAATTCTTAAAATCCTGCAGCAGTTGCACAGTGTTGCATCAGAATCTCAGGACTGCGTTAGCTTCTGATGGTGCTGCTTGTGTAATTGCCCGCGGACAGATGAGCTGAAAAACAGCAGAGAAGACGTTCAAACGCTTGTGTTTCAATCCAGATGTATTGAGGAAGTCAGCAGTAGCTCAGCGTCCTACTTAGCTGACATTGCAGAAGATTTTTAACTATGAATACGGCCTGACAGACCAGCTGATCTGATTGCCAGTCTGCTCCCTACTGTCTCCTTTCCCAGGAGCTTCTCAAATAAGGGCAGGGAGCAAGCTGTAGGCAGGGGGAATTGCGGTCGCGGCTCATAGCCTGCACACTGTGGCGTTCTCTTGAGAGCTGGGGTGTTGAAGCTGTGCGGTGTAGTGTTGGGCAGTGGATGGAAATTGAATCAGGAAGGCACCTGGTATGAAGGAAGAAAAGGCTTTTTTGCAATTCATGTCCTCGATCTGGTGGATTATGCTCTTCTTCAAGCTTCTTATGGAGAAGATAGCTGTTTGAATGAGACAAAAGCTGCCAGTGTCTGTAGAAGAGTCCCTTACTCTGAGTATATACCTCAAAAATGTTGTGCGAAAGAGGCTCTGACACCAAAGCTGGTTTTTTGTTGGTGGCTGTAGGCTTTCAAGAAGGGACCGTATTAGGGCAAGAAGGAAAGCCGAAAGTGGCTTTTTCTGGAAACGATTGAGACTGGTCACAAATATTTGTCTGTCATGGAGGTGCTGTTAGAGCACCAACAGGTAGTCCTGGGGGAAATTTCACCTGGCCAGCCTGGACCACTTTGGAGGGTGAAGACACAACTTGTGTCCAGGCTAAAATCCCGGCATGCTGGCCTGTTGCAGAGGTGCTGACAAAGCAACATAGAAAAATGGAAGAGGTATGATCCATGCAAAATTCTTGCAGGTGAACGCATGGAGGCTTTGGAATGAGCAGTGGTGGCAGGGTGAGAAAGAAAAGGTTCTGAGAAAGGGCTGGGTTTTTTTTCCTGTTTGAAGTTTAGCAGAAGAGAACTTGGGCAAAAGGAAAATGAAAATCTGTTCTGTTATAGTGGATTTCTGACATGAAGATGGAGAGCAGGCGTGGAAGGGAAAGATGAATGTAGTGGAAGAGGACATGATGACCAAGAATGATAGCTATGGAGGATGTGGCAGGAAGAAATCAGAACTAAAGCAGAAGTGGAGATTGTTTGAGGCTCTGAATTAAAAACCATTATGAATTGGGAGGATGCCAAGAGATGCGCTGTGACCGGAGAGTTGGTTGCTTAAGCCTAGTCTAGCAGTGTAGCTGCTGAATGTTCAAGATTGTTGCTTTCCCCTTCAGGATGGAATACTGAATTTAACTGGTATTTATCATTATTCTTTGCAGTTTATGTGATAAGTCCTGTGCATGACTGCGAATTTTAAATAGAAACTCATGTTCTGCAGTCGCTTGCCGCATGCGTGGAATTTAGAGTAGATAAAACTAAGCAAAGGAAAAAAAAAAAAAACCAAACTGAAGCCCTGTTTCTTATGTAGTTTGTTTTTTCCAGGCGCTGTTTTAATTGACCAATACTGTAACCCGCTGTCGGACATCTGCTTAAAAAGCGTCCAGGCGCAGGTGGATGATATCACAGATAAAGTGCGCAAAGTCCTGCGGACGAAAAATCCAAGGCACCCCAGCGTGGCTTCCAAGGCAGGTACTGTACAGAAACACATGCTCTCCTGTCTCCTGCAGAGCGTTTTTACAAGTCTAGATCCAGGCAGGCAAGGTGAAACGACTGCTGAATTCTTGCACCTTCATCCCCTTCGAGCGTACTCTGACAGAAACACATGCTCTCCTGTCTCCTGCAGAGCATTCTTACAAGTCTAGATCCAGGCAGGCAAAGTGAAACGGCTGCTGAATTCTTGCACCTTAAAGAGCTGCTGTTCTTCATCCCCTTCGAGCGTACTCTGATGTTTGCTGAAACCTTTGTTCAGGAAACAGCTGTTTGTTCTGGGGATAGAATAACCCAGGGTTGTCTGTTCATCTCATACTGCCTAAGCAAAAAGGACTGGGGGAGCTTTTTTGCTTTTTTTCCCTTCATTTATCTGTGGAGTCTTAAGTAGTCACAATACCTGTAGCAAAGCTGTGGGACAGAGGATCAACCTCTTTTCCTCTGCAAGGCAGGACTGGGGGAGCTTTTTTGCTTTTTTTCCCCTTCATTTATCTGTGGGGTCTTAAGTAGTCACAATACTTGTAGCAAAGCTGTGGGACAGGGGCTCAACCTCTTCTCCTCTACAAGAGTCAGAAAGTCACCAGCACTAGAAAAGGTACGTGCTTTAACATCTGCAAAAGTCAGGCAGAGTCTTACTCCTTGGTTTTTTAAGTGACATCTTTCAAAGTGACGTCTTTCAAAGAGAGACTGAGCCATCTGGCTGGTCAACTCCAGCCGGTCTCTGGACTATCCAAATTGACATGAATCTCTTGTGTTCTCAGTCCATATGAAGAATTTTGGTAGAAGATTCATTGCATGAAGGCTCAGTACACTTGTTTTTATTTCTTTGCCTGTCTTTTTAGGAGAGATCCTGGTTCCAGAAGTGGAGCTTCAGCGTCAGGTACTCGATGCGATGAATTGTGTCCTGTATGAGCAGTTAAAATACAAAGGGAATGAACTGGATTACTATAACTCCCTGAATTCATACATTCACCAGGTACGTGTGTGTTAGGGGAAGGCTGCAAGGCTTGAGACATTCTCTTTGTGGTGTTTATTTGTCCAAGTATCGTCACACAAATAATTCTCTCTGAGGAACAAGTTGCTGTAAAGTCAGTATGACTTCTAGTGCACATTCTGTCAAGTTGGTGTATTTTCATTTGTGAAATCAAACCTTGGGGGTTTGTGTTTTTCTTAATATCTCACCTATTTTTATCCCCCAGGTTTTGATCCGCAGAACAGGAATCCCCATCAGTTTGTCTGTCCTTTATTTAACAATTGCCAGGCAGCTGGGAGTCAAACTGGAACCGGTCAACTTCCCTAGCCATTTTCTGCTGCGATGGTGTCAAGGAAAAGAAGGGTACGTGACCTGCTGAATTTTGAAGATGTGTCCACAGTAATAAAAGCCGGAACGCATTTACAGCTCCAGACCTATACCAGAATATTTAATTAGTTCCCATCCGTAATTATAACCTACACAGAGGAAACATTCAGACCTCTAAAACAGTTTTCCCAGAGCTCAGCTCTGTTGCTGCTGAGTGGTAACCGATTTCCTGAGTGTGGAATAATATCAACCATGAGGTAATCTTTCTCTTAAGAAAATGATGAAAAACTTGAGAAGAGGTAAAGAGGTGCTGATTTCACTTAATACAAAATTTCACTTAATACAAAACTTCACTTCGTACAAAACAGTTGACAGAGGCCAGTGCTGTTTTTCTGTGCTGTCACGCACACTTTTTAATTCTCTGAGTCAGTGCAGAACACATATTTGACCGGATCGCAATCCGTTTACAGAAGTCTGTATTTTGTGAATGACATCAGCAGTCCAGTTCAGAGCCATAGTTTTGTCTGTATGTGCCTCTTTTGACATGAGGCTTCAGGTGCTGTATGCCTGGGCTCTGCTGCACTTTTCATGCAGAGTTTTAGTATAATCTAGCAATAGATAGCAGCAAACCTGGAAAAATCTGAAGCAAAGAACTGGTGTGACTGAGTAAAATGTCCCTTTAGTTTCTCTGTCTTCTCTCATGTGTGCTTGTCTGAAGAAGGTAGGAGAGCGAAGGTACCAGATAATCTCTTTATAGGAGGGGGCTGAGGTACGAATGATGTTTGTTTTACAAAGAAGCTTGAGGGAAAGACAGAACTAGGTAATCCTGCTCTACCATGAGACCTGTCATCACAGTTGGATTTCCTCGTTATTCCATTATAGAAGCACAGATATTTTTGACTACACCTACATTGACGCCTTTGGGAAGGGGAAGCAGCTGACGGTGAAGGAGTGCGAGTACCTCATCGGCCACCATGTAACAGAGGAGTTCTATGGAGTGGTGACTTCAAAAGAGGTCCTGCAGCGCATGGTGGGGAATCTCTTAAACCTTGGCAAGCGGTGAGTTCGGAGAGAGTCATTCGGCCTGTGGTAAAAAGGGCCCAGAGTGTACTGGGTGCATATCTGATACTGCTTCTTCACGGTGTCTGAGTGCTTTAAAAAGGTGTCAGTCGTCCCAGGGGATCTTGAAAATCCTGTATGTCACGTTGCATTAGCTACTTGCTTTCCATCGCCTGCGGCAGTATCGTGTGGAAAGAAGAATATTTAGTAAAACTAGTTCCCCTCCAGAAAATGGATAGATAATTCTTTTTTTTCTTTCTGAAAAGCTGGTAAGGACTGTCCACCATTCCCTTGAGAGCAGAGGCCTTCATTATGGTCTGGTAAGCACAAGCCAAATGAGCAGTTTCAGAGATGCCATTGGTTTGTAGAAAATCTGGTTTTATTTTCAAATGCCCCCCAATAATCACTTCCCCAAGTAGCCACAGACAGAAATCGCAGTGAAAGGATTACTTTAGGTATAATTAAGCTAGGGAAACAAAAACAGATTTCAAAAGAAAATGGCTGGGAGAGTGAATTCTCTGGTTAGGACCACGCACAGTACCGGAGAAGTGGGAGGGTAGAGTCTGACGGCTGAGTAGCATTTTTCCTTCTGAGCAGGCCGTTGGGCGTGACGAGTGACAGTCAGTGCTGGAGTCACTTTTATTAAATGAGCATGCATCCTTTTTTGGTGACTATCCCTGCACATCAGAGTACCGGGTTGAAGAGCTAGCCTTACAGCTGAGTTTCTTTTTTGCTGGCAGAGAAAGCACTGATCAGTCTTACCAGCTCTTGAGAGACTCGTTGGATCTGTACCTGGCCATGTATCCGGACAATGTGCAGCATCTAATGCTCCAGGCTAGGTTATACTTCCACCTGGGAATCTGGCCAGAAAAGGTACCTCGTTACATTTTCTGATAGGCTAAGTGCTATTAACGCAAATCTATTGACTTTTTTTTTTTTTTTTACTACATCAGCTTGTGTTACAGTCCGCCACAAGTTGTTTCTGTAATAAATGCGATTGAACGAGTTACTGCGTTTCAGAGAATCAATTCCTACCGTGTGAAGCAGGGAAACAAGGATGATTCTTGCTTGCCTTGCCGTAGGGGAGACTGGTGAGCAGCCCCAAGTCTGAGTCACAATTTATGATTTACTGCCCAAGTCTGACAGCTTATCTTGTCACCAGGAGAGTGGACTTTTGAGAACTTTCTGTTTGGTGTCTGCCTAGACTGTAGCAGTGGTGGTAGAACTCTTGCTAAACTCATGTAAAAGGAGCAGTGACCTTATCAGAAAACTTGCAGGAAGTTTCTTTCTCTGAAACCTTAGCCACACAATCAGCAGCTCTTGCGAAAAAGCAACGTAACATTCCTGTCCTTGGGATTCTTTTTTAATATCACCATGAGCTTAGCAACTCAAGTCCTGCTGTTTGTGAATGTGGGGAAGAAGGTGCCAAGACTTAGAAGTTGTCTGGGTCGTCTGCATCAGGGAAGGCACAGGGAAAGAAGCATGTAAATCAAAAACGCCGAAAGATCTTCCATCCCCCTTCGGGCCATCAGTGATGTGTTCGTAAAGCACCAAGGCTTTATGTACTTGAATTTTGCTGTCTCTCAGAACAAGTAAGACAACCCCCTGGCCGAGTTTTACATGTAGTTTCTCTGCACCATGTTGCCAGTTTCGATGAAAACGTGCAAATGTGGACTTTGTGTCCTCGTATGCATCCGGTTGTTCAAGGCTTATTGGGTAGGATTGTAGCTAGAAGTCTGCCAGATCTAGGGGAAGTGGTACGAAATCTTAAAAGTCAAGCAGAGCTACACAGAATGTTTGCAAGTAACAGGGAATGAAGTTGCCAGCTGCCAGTGGCAGCTGTGGTCACTGTGCCAAGTCCAAATCCCTTTCTGTAGGATTTTCAGGATTTGTCACATCCTTCTTAAGATGCTAGCGAGAGAATTAAGAGGTGGCCGAGAAGCCTGAACTGTGTTTTTTCTCCTACCTAATTACTCACTGGTTCTTTCTCTGAATTTATTTTCTTCACCTCCTGGCTGATGTCCATGCTCAGTAGCTTGAGATTTCTATTCCTCTTCTGCTATTGCTGCTCTGAACTTAGAGCGACCAAAATTTCCATCATGTGATCAAGGAGACAATCCTTGAGGATAGCGTGGGCCAGATTCTGACAGTGCTTGAAGTATTTGATGTTGGGATGTGTCTGTCTTTTTCTCAACTTGTTTAGACAACACTTTTGATAAAAGCAAGGGAAAATTAAAAAAAAAAAAAAGAGTAAAACTGCATTGCCTGCCACTGGCAAACTTGGCAGCAGATGCTCTGACAGTGTGCCAGAGGGTGTTGGTAGGCAGGTGTTCTGGATCTACAGGATTTGTTGCTTTGAGAGCACTCGTAGACTTAGTGTTCGTGAGTCATCCTGAAACTGTCAGGTTCTCTCTCTCGTTTCACTCTCGCATGGTCTAGCACCACAGAGGTTATTTGCGTTTCCTTCTCTGCTGCCCTGTTCTACCTCTGCCAGGCTGCCACAGACGTGCCGAGGAGCTGTTTTAAACGAAAATGTTCTCGAGTACAGCAGAGATCACGTGGCATCACTTCGCAGCAGCGGGTTGCGAGACTAGCAACGGCGTTCTCTCAACTTTTCAGAAACCTTCGAACGGTCTCGGCAGCGGCCTATGGTTGCAATATGTGGCACGGTTAGCTTGTAGGATTTAATTTTAAGAAGTTACTGTGCTCAGCAGTGCCTTTCCTTGGGAGTAGGGAGCTTTACAAGTGGAAAAAGGAGTGGACTGTTGGCAGTTTCCCCGGGCTAAGCAAGTGCGAAGAACTCCTTGGGGGCGTATAGCTAGAGCAAAGTTTCTCAATCCTGTGTGGAAAACTCCTGTGGCGGATTTCTAGACCCAGCTAACTTGGGAAATAATCTGTATGTATTTGTAAGTGCTGGACAGCCACAGAGACTTGCTCTCAATCTGTCTGTTTGGTTTGGTTGCCGAAGGTTCTGGACATCTTGCAGCATATCCAGGCTTTGGATCCATCCCAGCACGGTGCCGTCGGGTACTTGGTTCAACATACCCTGGAGCATATTGAGCGTCGGAAGGAGGAGGTGGGACCCGAGGTGAAGCACCGCTCGGATGAGAAGCACAAAGAGGTCTGCTTTTCCATCGGGCTGATTATGAAACACAAGAGGTGAGCTCTTCAAAACCATCCCCACGTTAGCAGGCTGAACCGTAACGGTGAACGTGGAAGTGTTTGGCAGTGATGAGAGGTGTGATTTTGTCTGCAAGGAGGTACCGGGGATGGAAAAAGCCAGGCACGTGCATCTGTGCCGTATTGCCTCATAGACAAATGGGAACGGCCGTGTCAGTCTTTTGAGGGAGCGAGGGTACTCACTGCTGTGAGTTTTTGAGGTGACTTGTCTGAATCATCATATATGACACAGGTAAAATTGCCAGCTCTTGTGGAAACATCAGTTATTGGTTAAAGAGGCACTGAAGAACAGGATTGACTTCAAAAAAAAAGATTTTAAGGTTGCTAAGATGGCTTGTGGGTCTTTCCCTGCACTTGTATTACCTGCTCTTCCTGTGTTGCACAGAGGCTTTGTGCTCCTGCCTGTGCCACCAGAGTGACATGCCAGCCCTGTGTTGCTTCGGCCGCTCCTCCAGCCCAGCAAGATCTCTGGAGTGTATTTTAAGGGTGTCAGCAGTGACAGTTTTATTACCTTACAATTGATCTTGTAAATAATCTGAAAACAACAATGGCTTTGTGTCCAGGAGTTCAGTAGTGGGATTACCATGTCTGTGTGCTGGGCACAGAAGTGATTGCACAGTGCAGGAGGGTGGTTGATTCTCTCCCCGTTTCTTGTCTCCTCTTCTCCTTGTTGCTGACTTGCAGCCTCTTTCCTGTTTTTATTTCTTGCTCACATTTAGTTTTCCTTTGTCCTCAGCTGTTTGTTCCTGTCCATTTACCCAATCACTCCTGGTCATTTCCCTCCCACCTCAAAATGCAAATACGAACGCACACAATCTTTCTGAATTTTTTTTTTTAACTCCTGTTGCTATCCGTGTGCCAACTCGTGGGATGTTCCTATCCTGTTTGTGCTGTATTAGTCTTGAGAAGAAAGAGCTGGCTCGGAAGTTTTCGCAGTCTCTGTGCATTTTTTATTATTCTTTTTTTAATTAGATATGGCTATAACTGCGTGATTTACGGCTGGGATCCCGCCTGCATGATGGGCCATGAATGGATACGAAATATGAACGTCCACAGCCTTCCACATGGTCCCCACCAGCCTTTCTACAACGTGCTGGTGGAAGATGGCTCTTGCCGATACGCTGCTCAAGGTGAGCAGGAGTCTCCCGTGTTTACTCTCTGCTTAGAAGTACGTTAGGAGAAAGGGATGTTGAAGTGATTCAAGTATGAAATGTAAACTCTAAGTAAAGGTTGAGATAGGTGGGAAAACGATCTTGAATCACAGCCTGCTTTGTTTGCTCTCCGTGAAAGAAGTACCACTGGGAATGAACATTAAGGACCACGCTGGTGTAATCTGTGTTTTGGATGCGATTGGTTTTACGGCATAAACTGCGATTGCTGCTTTCAAAAGAAGTCTGAAGGTCTGTCAGCAGCTCCTCGTCGTTGAAGCTGAAGCTGTGCTTTGGCAGGACCTAGAAGAGGCTTTGCTTGTCAGGGCGTGGTTCTGGGCAGCTGTCATCGAGAGGCTGTGTGTGCCAAGATCCCGGAGAGCACAGGTTGATAAGAACGGGACAAAAATGAATGTCTCTTTCCACATGGGAAGAGGTGGAGAAGTCACTATCTCCCATTCTTTATTCACCATACCATAAGAAAGGAAATCCTTGTCCAATGATCAGAATGTGAGGTTGGAGAAAGGAAGAAGTAAAAAGAAAAATACGTCTGTAACTCCGTACTTTGTGAACAGAGCGTTTCTTTGCCTCACGATTACTCTTCTCCTTGCGATCTGGAGGCGTCCCATCCAGCTGGCAGGGCAGCTGCACAGCCTCACTGTGTTTTGCTAAGAGAAGTTGTGGAAGCTGCTGAGGGGGAATGCTGAACAAAAATGCAGCTCAGCTCGTTCGCTAGGGAGTGCTCCCTGGCACATTCTGGTCCCACACGTGAGATCAAGTGGTGGTTTTACTGGAGGGGACACTCCTGCCTTTGTAGATTTAAAGTGCAGGTGTTTCTTGCTCTTCTGAGAGTTACTTTATATTCAGGAGTCCAAAAGATGAAGTGGGGCAGGGTATGTTGTAGCTCAGCCTTATGGCTTCTGTTAGGCAGTACTTGGCCTCTCAGAGAGTTGTATAAACCAAAAATTCTTGTGTGCCATGGGTTGGTATTAAAATACCAACTAATCAGATAATTGTCCACTGTGTCGCTGGGGCTGAGTCATCTCTTACATCTTTTGTCTAATCATTCATAAAGAAGTATCTTGCTAGTTCCAGAGCACAGGGTATTGGAGCCGAGCTGTAGGTTGACGGCATCATCTCTGTGGCATCCAAGTGTTCTGATACTGCTAGAGAAAACTGAAGGGTTTGTTCTTGCTTGCTGAACTCTTGCTGCCTGGCTGTCGGGTATCCCCTCTAAAATTCATCCTCAGGTCATTTGGGGAGTATTTTGTAACGTATTGACCTGGCTTTGTGGAGGGAATGGTAGTTTTGTACTGAAAGACTCTTAAACAAATCTGCATGCAAATTTTTAGCTAACCAGCTCAGAAATAACCTTGTTATAGGTAACCGCACCTCAGTTTGAGTCCTTCCTGTAAATTCGTAGGTTGAGCTGAAGCTAATTCCAAAACACCTGTTTCCTACAGCGAGTTTGGTGTCTGCCTGTCCGCTCTTGTCTCTCTCGCTTGCTTTGTAGCAGACAGGCCGGGTTTCTGCAGCTCAGAACTGCCAGTCAGCACGTTTCTCAGGCTCCCCACCTAGTGCTGAACTCGCTCCTCTCAATCTCTTCCCCCCTGCCAGCTCCTGTTTCATCACCGTGTTTTTCCCTTTGTATACAGCTCACTGCTCAGCCGTGCTTCTGTGCAGCAGATTGGAGTGTAAATTGTTTTCCGCAGTGGTGCAGTATGTGAAGAAGGTACTTTGCAAGCCTGTAGGGCTGCACCGGCCCACCGGGGTGTAGAACACTCTTGTGCTTTTGGCTGCACATGCCGACGTACAGTAGCTTCAAAGAGTGTGAACTGATACGACTTGCGTGTGCTCTCTGTAGTGAACTGAACGGGTTCTGAGACAGAGAAATTATTCCTGAATGATGTTCTCTACATCCCATCTTGTTCCTGCCCTGCAGATAAGTCAGACTTTGGGATGTAGGCAGCTGTGGTTTCTACCTGTCTGTCTGGCACCATGAGAGAAGAGATAACATTATTTGGGGATTGCGGCGGGGCACCCGCACGTGTGATTTGCTGCTGGGCTGCCTCCCAGCCTCGCTGCTGGGAACAAAGGGGCCCTCAGTGCGGGTGCTTCTGCGTTGTTCTAACACTTGTGCTTCGCTGGGTTATCTTTCAGTAGAGAGGAGGTGCTCTGGGAAAGAACCAACAGGCTCTTCTTGGGGACTTCCTCTTAACTTTGGGAAATTTGGGTTTAGGAGAGTTAATTTTGTAGCACGAGACATGCTTGAAAACCAGGCTGGTGACTTAGAGCAAGAGAGCGCTGGACTCCTCTGCCAGCACAACCTCATGCAGTTGGCCTCACCTTGGAGCGCTGGAGAAGGATCTCTCCTAGAAACTGAGCCCTCGTGGGACTTGAGGGGTCAGAGCTCAGCGCAGCAGCTTCTCCTTGTGCTTACACCCACAGAGTGGGAGCAGGTCTTGCTTCTCTAACCTAATGCCGAACAGTGTGGTCTCAGGCATAAAATAGTTTTCCTGTGACTAGTAAATGGGGTCAGCATCACTTAGATGAGACGCCGTGAGCAGTTGTGCCAGTATTCTGTGCATATTTGCCTCAATTAGGATTTTTTTGTCTTTAAAGCATCAAGAGGTGCCGTTTCTAGAGACAATAACAAGAGTTGAGAGAGGCGCAGGATTAGTAAATCCTTGTAACAGGGTGTTTCATGTGGTGCTAACTGAGTCTTTCCTTACCTGACAGAGAACCTGGAATACAACTCTGAGCCTCGGGAGATCCCTCACCCTGACATCGGCCGCTATTTCTCAGAGTTTACCGGCATTCACTACCTAGCAAATACTGAGCTAGAGATTCGGTACCCGGAGGATTTGGAGCTCACACGTGCCACAGTCGAGAAGATCTACAGTTCAGGCAAGGAGTGAACCCAGAAGGCATCACGAGGACAGAAGCAGCTGGAGTGTAGCTTTACCCTCTTTGCGAAACTTGCACGGAAGGCGAGTTTGGGGACAATCCTTTGGCTTGATGCATTGAACTTTGTAACTGGTGCTACAGCATCTTTCCGTTGCCTGCCTGCCCGTTCTGGCCCAAACGCACAGGGACGTGTCGGTAGCTGAGGCCAAGCGTACGGATCTCGTGGGACCGGTGGCACTGGGAAGCGCGATGTCCTTTGGAAGGATTCACACGTACTGTTCCTTCTGGGATTGTCTTGCTTAGAAGGTCGACACGGTGAGATCCCTGGTGTGGAACGTGGAAGAAGCTCCTCTTCCAGAGAAGGAAACTGCTTGTCTTTGCAGTGTTGTCGCGTTCGTTGTTTGGTTTTGTTGTTTCTTTTACTTTTAAATGTATATCTCATGCAGGTGATAGTTTTTAAAGTCTCTTACGTTTCACCGTTGTCTTCTCCGGTTTGAATTTTTGGTCAAAAATGTTGCTTCACCTCTGTAATCTGATTGTTCGTAGAGCTGCTGTTTGAATATCCTTACAGGCCTGGGAAGGAGCCTCCTCAACAACACCAGCAGCAGCTTGGCTGCCGAGGGTGTCGAGCGTGGTGGTAACAGAGGTCCAGCCGGCCACCTCGCGGGCAGTGCAGACTCTCTTAATGCCCAAGATGAGCTTCTAGCCCTTTTCCACACCTGCTGAGCACACTCAGTCCATGTTCTTACCTTGTTTTTTCCATCTGTTCATCGTATATGTCCGAGGCAGGATCTGTGGCACGACCGTGAGCGCTCCCGGGATGATTCTGAACCTCGTGGCGCTGTTTCACAAAATGCTTGAGGTCGATGCTGAAATGACTTTGACGTGTGGGGAGCTTCCACTCGCTGCAGTCTCCGATCTGTAGGTATTTATGCAATACAGTGGAATCGTGACTGGAAACTGGCCAACCCTGGAGTCAGCCAAACTGTGCGTGGAAGAGATGTTAATTCCTGCGGCTTGAGGCCTTTTACCTTTTTTTGCCAAAAGAGAACGGATTTTGGGAGAGCGCGTACTCCAGTGCCTGGAAGGAAAGAGCTTTTAGCAGCGTTAAGGCGCGTGAATTTTAACATGACTTAAAAGGCCCAGACAGAACCACTGCAGAAGAGATTTTCTCTGGGTTCAGGTATTATGGGGTGCAGAGCGATGCAGTGTGGAGCCTGCTTCTCTTTGGTTTTTTTTCTGAAGAGACGCCTGTGGATGAGCTGCAGCTCGTGTCTCCTGTCACGGTCCTGTTGCAACCCCGTAGTTACGTCAGACACGAGAATTAGGTTCTGTGCCCTGTGCTTAGGTGGGTGCTCTCAGTCTGTTACAGCACTTAAGGTTTATCGCCATGTGAAATCACACAGCCCTCTTCTCACTGCTTGATCTGCATGCCATCCTCTTGGAATATGGAGCACTGATTAAATAACGAGAAATAAATACTGAAAGCCCAGGCCTTTCGCCAGCGGAGTGGTTGGTGGTGGTCTGCAGGAGTCTTGGGGCTTTAGGAGGAAGAGCCCCCTGTTGTTAGAGCTAAGGAAGGGTGAGGGTGCTGTACTCCAGGTAGAGCTATGTCTTTAAAGAAATCTGTACCAAAATGCATTTGGAGGGAGGAGTTGAAGAATTTCGTGGAACCAGAACGGATCCAGCTGAAAACAGGGTTAGGGAATCATTAGGCAAAATCTAAAAATCCATCTTGTTTTTGAGGGCTGGAGTAGACCCCAACCCTCCAGCCCTTTTCGAGAGTTGAAAGTGGATCCCAAAAGATTCCTAGTGGGGATGCAAAGTTGGGAATGGCACTGCTGAGTCACGAGGTGGATGCTGGTAGATGAGAACAGGCAGGCAGGAGCGAGGCTTGGGCTCCCCAATCCCAGCCCCAACTTTGACGAGGGTAGCTCTGCAGCGAGTTTCCCGGAGGGCTTTGTGCCCCCCTCTGCCAGACAGGCACTCTGCTCACACCTTGCCCTTCTCAAGTGCATCAAGAGAATTGCCATGTACCGAGCTTGGATTTGTCGTCAGGAGGTGCTGCTTGAACGCCAGGTAGAATCGTGCTGTAAAAAAGCCCCAGGAGTCAAGAGAAAGGTGCCGAGTTTGTCTGAGAACTTAGTGTGTATCTAACGCTCTCGAAAAAACACTGCGTGCCCCAAGAAGAGGGTCCCAGAGCAGCTCACAGAGCTCTTTACACGCATTTTTCAGAGCCCTTTTTGCCCATTTTTCTGGGGCCACCCACTGTTTGAAAAGTGTCTGGACAAGGAGGAAGCGCAAGAGCTGCTCCTCTTGGGGTTCACCCGCACTTCCCCCACCCGCAGGCTCTGAACCGTTTCCGTTTTCGCGTGGGGTGCGGCAGGGGAGCGTTGCTGTGCGATAGGGGCCAGGCGCACCCGCGTGCGATTTATGTACGCAAGGCCATCCCTGTAACTAAAACCTCCCAGTCTTTCAGCAGGTGTTTTGTAGAGGAGCTGTGTCCTCACAGAGGTTTACCTGCCCGCTTTGCTGAACTGACCACGTCAGGGTGTGGTTACGTGGGTGTTGGCGTCACCCAGGAGCACCAGTGCAGCCTTGGATGGGCCAAAATGAGAGGAGACCGGAGGCGTTTCAATAGGCAGAAAGTCCCATTTTGGGACTTTAGGCAAAACCAAAAGTGTGTAAAGGCTCCCAGTTTAGTTCGGGTTCGGTTCGGTGTGCCAGCTCGTTCTGTGTGCTGGCGGCTGCCCCTGCGTGGGTTGGGTTTTGGCGAGGAGGAATTCCCACGTAAGTATTGGCAGCTGCAGGAGACCTCAGATCCAGGGCAGCCAGGGAAAACTGTAAAAGAAACCCCAAGGATACCTCTCGATCCTCACCTGAGCGACCTCAAGGCACACATCAGTTCCCACAGGCTGAGATTCCGAGGTCCAGCGTGGCTGGAAAACGCCTCTGTGGGCTGATGGAGGTCACCTTAGGTGTCCGCCTGCGCATCAGGCAGCTCGTCTGTCCCTCCCTCCCCTCCTGTCAACATGAGCGTCTCTGCACTCATGGTTTCCCCAAGATGACAGCAGTGGAGCCCAAAAGTTGCTTGTGTCCGTGAGTAACGTCTGGCTCTGCGTGGATGTGCGTGTGTTAATGGCGGTACGTCTGTATATCCATCGCAGTCTGTCCTGTGTGTCTGTGCAGAGCTCCTTGGCACAACGGATGTTTTGCTTTCTGCAGGGGGTGGAGTTGCCCATTTCTTGTCTGACTTCACGACGAGCAGAAAGACTGTCCTGGGCCATCTGCTCCGGTACCAAAAGTCCTCTGGGCCTGGGTCACCTTGGG
>NW_009706336.1:0-1133 GCF_000703405.1 Apaloderma vittatum | reverse complement strand
GGTAGCTACTGCCATCATCTCCCTTGCTTTGGGGGCAGCACAGCCCAGGTGCTGCCGCTCCTCCTGGCCCTCCACCAGCAAAGCACCTTCCCTGGGGCTCATCCTCCTGGGAAGCTCTTCCCACCCCTCCACACCCATGCCTTCACCCAGGGCTAGCGGGGACACACTGTGGGCTGCCCCCACGGCCTGCCCCGAGCTGAGGGCACCTCGCTGCGTGCCCTGTGAGCTGCAGCCTCTGGAGCTCTGCCACGCAGCAGGGGAAGGAAGGGACTACCTGGGCCTGGAGGTGGGTCTGCGAGGGTCTTCTGGTCCCTGCCAAGACACCTTCATCTTCACAGCGGGTTGCTCAGGGTGTTTTGAGCATCTCCAGGGGATGGGCCCAAGCTCCATGGGGGATGCTCACCTGGCTGGTGGCTCTTTGCCCACCCGGGGACCTGGGAACTCGTGGTGTGGGCAGTGCCGGAGCGGTGCAGTGTTACCCCTCTCTCCTCCTTGCCTGCTTTTGGCTGGAGATACCTGGGCTGGGCAAAAAGACACATTAGATGAAAAAAATTGGCTGCTCTAGGCCTGAAGGCTGAGGACCTCTGAGCCCCAGGCTTCCCCTGACACTGACAGCTGAGGTTGCAGAATGAGGATGCCTCTCCTTTCTCCTTTATTGGAAAAAAAAAAACCAAACCACAAACACCAAACAAACAGAACCAGGTGTTTTATTGGAACTGGGACAGCTGGAGGCTGGAAACGATTTGATCCCTTTCATGTTTATATTTGGCTTTTAAAAAGAAATAAATAAACCACCCCAACTTGCTACCTACTGCCGCAGTGTGCTGTGCTTCCTGAGCTCCCTGCCTTGCTCCAAATCGCTGCCTTGTCCCCGGGAAGCAGAGTTTGCTCTTGCCCTGCACTCCGGGGAGCCTGACGTGTGGCAGAGAGAGAGGAGGTGGCAGAAACCTCCACCCCCCCCCCCCCCCCTGCCCCTGCAAACCCTGCCGCTGCCGCCTCTCCCTCCCCACCCTGGGTCACAGCCTCCGGCCTGAGGGAGGGGTGCCAGTCTTGCTTTTTTGGGGGGATATGCTGTTGATCCTCTATCCCCCTCATTTTTTTTTTCCCCTGGCTCACTGGGCAAAGCCATGGAG
>NW_009706335.1:14357-32619 GCF_000703405.1 Apaloderma vittatum | reverse complement strand
CACTGCATATCATCGTGAAAACATCATCCCAACCATGAAGTACGGTGGAGGAATGATCTGGGCCTGCTTTGCTGCATCAGGGCCTGGCCAGCTTGTAGTCACTGAGGGGAAAAAGGAATTCCCAAATGCATCAAAAAATTCTTCAGGGTACTGTGAGAATGTCTGTACGTCAGCTGAAACTCTGTAGATGTTGGATGATGCAACAGAACAATGACCCAAAACACCAGAGCAAGTCCATGACAGAATGGCTTCAGAAAAACAAAATCTGCCTTTTGGAGTGGCCGAGTCAGAGCCCAGACCTCAGCCCAACAGAGATGCCATGGAATGACTTGAAGAGAGCCATTCACGTGAGATGTCCAAAGAATAGGACAGAGCTAAAGCAGTTCTGCCAGGGAGAATGGGCTCAAATCCCTCCTGAGCCATGGGCAGCTCTGACCCACAGCTACAGGAAGCACCTGATTGAGGTTACTGCTGCCAAGGGAGAGTCAACCAGTTATGGATTCCAAGGGTTCACTTACTTTTTCCACTGGCATTTTGAATGTTGAATGAATGTGTTCAATAAAGACATGGAGGATCAGAATTGGTTTTATGTTACTATTTTAGGCACATTATGTTTGTCAATACTCTTGACTTAGAAAATGTTAGATCACATTTTATGACAAGTTAATTCAGAACACCATGAAATTCCAAAAGGTTCACATACTTTTTCTTGCAACTGTATATTTACTTGTCCTCAGAGATAGGGAAGTGTTCAGGGTATAATCTGTTGTCATTTGTGGGAGCTGCATTTAAATCCATATTCATGCTATCATGATTAATGATGCGTTATTTTTCCAGTAAAGTTTTGATGGGCTAAAAGACTGCTTTAAAACTCCTAATGAGCATAGTAGATATCTTAAGAGTTGTGGAAAAATGAGTAAAATAAACAGAAAAAATAATATGCTGAAGAGCAGAAATAGCACTTGCACAGCAACAGATTTCATCTTGATGTTCTTCAGAAAAAAATTTCCCCTTCTTCATAATTGCATATGCTTATCCAAGTAATACTATTCATATTTAGTGGTGCATATTAACATTAGTTAGCTTGTTAAGAAAACTGGTGCTGCTGTTCCTTCAGCTCATGAATAATGAGAGTTCTGACATTATTATTTTCAGTAGCTCTAAAATATAAATAAGATTTTCTGGAAATAAAAGATTTATGAAAAATGTTGGGGGGTTTGTTGTTGTGGTTTGATTTTTTTCTTCCTCTCTTGCAAAGCTTACATTTCATTGTAAGAAGGAAATGTGTAGGATTCCATATTTCTTCATTAGAGAGGAAGGATTTGTTTGCATTTATAATACTTTTGTTACAGATGAATACATGGAAAAAATCCATTGTCAACAAAAATCCATGAGAAGCTTAAAAAAAGAAAAATGCATTTGAGGGTTTGTAGGCACAGAGGTGCTGCCTCTGCTTTAGAAAATTGTGAAGCTGAGAAGATATTTTCACAGAATTGCCAATATATATATTTTTTCATCTTATAATGTCTTATGCTTGTATGGCTACTTCTTGTCAGGCTCTATATTAGTCTGTCCTGCTCTTAAATCTGTATTTAGTAAACCTGGTTTGTACTGCAAATGGTGTTAAGGATATCTACATGAATACTAAGGGATACTAGGAAGAATATGAGCACACATACAAAGGTGTGGGCTTATATCATATAAACAAAACAAAAAAGGCTTAAAATGTAGTGAATATTCAAGACGTTTTGTAATACAGATTTTTCTGTTACGAGGTCAAAGGGGATAGGTGTGGTTTAGTCTGACTTCTAGGTGACACAGGCAATAGATACTACTGCACTAATCCATGTCTGGACTAGAGCATAATGTGCTTTCTTGATTGAAATTTTATCTCTGATAGGTAGTGCACACCAGTCCAACAGTGTGTTGAGTTTGTCATAAACGTTTTGTCACTCTGTAATGACTTATTTGTAGAGTATATATGTCAGTATGAGGTCAGTATGTCACAGTTTTAAGTTGTGTGGTTTAAATTCTATTATATTGCGAATAAAAGAAAAAGAGTGGGGTTTTGTTGTATTCAAGTGATTTTTATAAATAAATAAAAGAACCTAACGTATGACTATCTTTTATAGTTTAACACAGCAGCCAAACAGCTGATAGAATTGGATAAGCCCTCAGGTTCTGCTGTTGACTCTGGAGAAGGTACCTCTGGGGCAGCCCACAACAATTCAACCCAAAAGCACACCGATACGAAGAAAAACACCAAAAAACGGCACTCTTTTACCTCCCTCACTATGTCCAACAAGTCTTCACAGTCTTCTCAGAATCGCCACTCGATGGAGATTAGTCCTCCGGTCCTCATCAGCTCCAGCAACCCAACCGCAGCAGCCCGGATAAGTGAGCTGACGGGACTTTCCTGTAGTGCCCCTTCTCAGGTAATTTACATGAAATTAAATACAAATCATGTGTGGGTTGTTCTTTTTAAATAACTATAAAGGATTCTGATCTTGTCAGATGACTTACTGCAGATTATTAATTACATGTAATTAATATTAACATACACTTTCACGAAGTCTGTCTTCCAACGTGACAGCATTTAAGTAAAACACTTTCTAACATTTCTTATACAATGACAGCAAATATTTTTGGTCTTGTAAGCCATGTTTTTTCCACAGTTGTTAATTTTGTAAGTGCTAAAAGATTTGTGTTAAATGGAAACTAGAAACTGGAGTGGTTTAATTTCTTGGATTTTTTTCCTAAACTGAATATTAAACTGGATGTTAATAAAGTGCATGCAAGTAAATGGTAAATTCAGCTTGAAAATTACATGAGCTCCAGAAAAGTACCATATTAATCTATTTGTGATAAGTAGAAGTATTTATCTGGCTTTATTTATTTGTTAATCTCTTATTTCTTCAAAGCTTTTAGTTGCAAGCTACAGTACTTCATGAACAATTGTCTCTTTCACATAGCAATTATATTTTGGAAGAAGAGAGAGTAATAGAGACTAAGAAGCGTTGGTGTCAGTTTACATGAGCTAGTAAATATGTTCTATTTGTATGTCTTTGGGAGCTGGCAGCCTTTTACCAATGTCAGTTTTCTTTTTCATAAAAGCGTGTTTCACGTTGCTAGTTTCAGTGTATCTCCAAAGTTTCTGAAATGTCAGAAAAAAAAAATTGTGCGGTGTGATCCAATACTATTTGTATGAGAATCTAATAAAAATTACTTCTAGTCTAAAATTACTAATAGTCTAGTACTGGTGATTTTTTTTTTTTTTTTTTTTACCATGAAGCTTAACAGCTTTGTCAAAACCAGTTTTTTGGGTTTGGTTTCTTTTTTTGTCTTTGACAGGTTCATATTGGTACTACAGGGTTAATTGTGACTCCACCCCCCAGTAGCCCGGTCACAACAGGGCCTTCATTTACCTTCCCATCTGAAGTTACCTACCAAGCTGCTCTTGGTGTAAGTACTGTTTAAGAAAATTCAGCCTTCCTGTTTATTTTTGGTCTGTGCAGTCTTTTTTTTTTCTTTTCTTGAGTTCTGATACATTGATTTGAATTTGAAATTTTATGATGATTGTTCATGTGATAGACAATGGTGTAAATTGAAATGTAACAAAAGCATTATTGATACTATACATTTTTTGTCTTGTCGTGCATATCCATTTCTCCAGCTTTCCTCTGTCATTTCTCTGTAGTAAGCGCAAGAAGCACACTTCCTCCAGAACAGTGTTTCTTTTCAGCATGAGTAGGAAAGAGATTTTGCTGGGGAGCAGGTTAGGGAGAGACATCAACTAGAGACCCCAGCTGCCAGATATTTCTGTCTTTCTTCCCTCAATACTATCAAGATTGTCTGAAATAAGTTTCAAACCCATACTTTCTCCTAATTAAGCAGTGCTGCTTCTTTTGGACAAATGTCTTCAAAAAGTGCAGTATTTCATTCCAAAACCAGTTAAAGTTCATTATTTTGCTATGCTTGTGGTGAAGCTCTGAAATATCCTGTATCTTACCACACTTATCAGAGCCTAACCTTAACTGCAGTAAAGTTTGTGAATACCAATCTTCAGAGATTTTCAAGGGAACTTAATGAGCCTTTATTTTGATCATAGGAATTCTTGAAATTTAATTCTTCTTTCAAGTCCAAAAATTGTACCCCTAACTTTTGGCCAGGAGAGCGGTGCATAGTTGAATCATAAATTTCCACTTTGTTTAAAAACAAAACAAAAATACCCAAACCAGAAAAAAAACCCGAACAAGTCTTGATCCTGATTAGGTGTCTAATTATCCTTGCAGTCTTTAAGGCAAGTAAAGCATGATGAATAGCCTTGCTGTGTAAATGTGTCTGTTTTCAGCTTTTGACACTTGGATCATTTTACACGTTTGTCTGCAAAATCAAAGGCAGAATTGTCTGTCTTTTATTTTTATTATTTAAGTAAATGCTTAGGTGTGGCTTGGTTGAAGCTGAGAGGCTGCATTTTGACATCTTTCTTTGGGACTCTAAGTTACGTTTTTCAGTCCCTAAAATTATGATTCTTATGTCTGAGTTGTCTCCCATACTTCCTTCTGGCATGGTAAGCACGTTCCAGAACTGGGTACAGTACTGCATGGTTTTTTTCAGAGATAAAAATATTGACAGTATGACCCTTCTACTTGTATCCTGTTGGTCTGATTTTTATTTCTTGAGAATTTACATCCATTCATTTGACCTGAGTCTAGCACGAAGTTTATATTCAGCAAAATATGCACCATGACCCACTAATTTACATTGTCGTTAGTGATGCAGTAATTGCTCTCATCCAAGCAAAGGTCTTCCATATTCTTCATTCTTCAGACAGATGACTTTGTAATTTAATTATAGACGTTGTGCTTTTGCCTTTTACTGAGTTATGCAGGTTGCGCTGTAGCACTGCTGTGTCCTCTTTGGTAACAGCTCCTTCAATCTCTGAATCATCAGTGCAGTCCTACTGTTAAACGTATGTGATATGGTACCAATTAATAATTTCCTTATATTTAGTTTCATACTTTAATGTCACAGAGCGATTGAGGTTGGAAAGGACCCCTGGAGGACATCTAGTCTAACCTCCCTGCTCAGGCTGGGCCACCTAGAGCCAGTTGTCCAGGATGGTTTCCAGAGAGCTTTTGAGTATCTCCAAGGACAAAGATTCCACAACCTCTTTGGGAAACATGTGCCAATGCTCAGTCACCGTCACAGTGAAAAACTGTTTACTGATATTCAGACTGAACCTCCTGTGTTTCAGATTGTGTTTCACTGGGTACCACTGAAAAGAACATGGCTCCATCACCTTTGTACCTTCCCCTCAGGTACTATCCAGCTATACATTGATAAGATCCCCCAGGCCTTCTCTAGGCTACAAAGTCCCAGCTCTCTCAGTCTTTCTTCACAGGAGAGATGTGCCAATCACCTAATTGTCTTAGTGGCCCTTCGCTGAAGTCTCCAGAATGTCCGTATCTCTCTTGTGCTGAAGAGCCCAGAACTGGACACAGGTTTGTCCTCGTCAGTGCTGAGGAAAGGGGAAGGATCCCCTCTCTTGACCTGGTAGCAAGGCTTCTCCTAACGAAGCCCAAGATACCATTTGCCACAAGGGCATGTTATTGACTTATGTTCAACTTGGTGTCCACCAGGAGGGTCCCCCAGGTCCTTTTTTCTTTTGCATGTGAGGTGCGTATCTAATACTAGAAACAATTGGCTGCTTCTATACTAATCCTTGTAATCTTTTATACGTCTTTCATCCTGTCCTTAGAAAATACCTGTAAAAACTGAGCAAACAAACCAGTTTTGGTGACGATGGTGTAGGCAGGATTCAAAACATAATTTCAAAAGTTCTTTCAGAAGTTGCTTTTTTTTTTTTTCCCTCCTTTTGGTAACAAACACTTCTGTTTGTTATTAAGAATCAGTAGTTCTTTCTTTGATGCCAACATGGAAAAGTACTTTATTTTGGTGCTAGTGCAAAGTCATTAAACCACCTCGGGTGCTTTAGTTGCCTAAGCTTGTTCAAAAGCGATCTCACCATTGGTACCCACAGGAATTAAATTACAGTGCTAAGTGCAGCATGGAGTGAAACTCTTGCCACATGATCATCCTGTATCCTGGAGTGCTACCTTCTCTTTGTGATACCCATGTTCCTGGCTATGTTTCCAATTAGGCATATAATAACTATTGAGAATTTGAATTATTCTCTGCCGCTCTCTTTAAAAATCACTAACCTTCTGTACATAATGTTCTGTTTCTCCTTGACTTGTTTTCAGCATGACTAAAATACAAGCTGGCAGCTCAGGCTACAGTGAGGTTGTTCCTGTGTTCTTTTACTATAGATGATATTAGATGATGATGCAGTTTATAGTCACAGACTGGGAAGCGGCATGTCTTTTACGTCCACTTTTCATCTTGCTTCTTAATATCTTGTTTTAATTTTAGAAATGCGCAAAACAGTTCTGACAGGTCAAGACAGAAAATGATGTTCTTGTCTCTCTAGATGTTACCCTTCTGGAAGTACCCTCGCTGACATTATTTCCCTGACATTTTGAGCATTAATTTTATTTTTATGACTTAATACATCAGAAGTGGCTGGATTGAATCCTTTTGCTTTTGTATTTTTTGCTTTTATAAGTATAAATTATCTAAGCTTCTCCCTTTAGATTTTTTTTCATTTCTGAATACTAAGCAAATGATGAGGGAGTTGGATTGGAACAGGGAGAGCTTCTCTTTGAAATGGAGATGATTTAATTGGACCTTCTTCCTGTCAATCGTTTTGGTATTTATAACACTATTGAAAGGAATTGATTGTTCTCTGAGAGCAAGCCATTTATACAGCTTCTTTTGCCTTGTGCCAAACTCAGACTAAGGGAGAAAGAAGAAATCAGAGAGGATGGGCATGATTGCCCATCAGTGAAGAAGAGAAGGACATACTCCTTTACAGTAATCTTGAATGCACACATCTTAGCTAAATTTATCTGTCCTGAATCTAGAAGCAAAGAAAAGCTAGTGTCTTCTCTTATCTTCTGTAAGCAAGATTGCCTTTTTATTGTTAAGAGGAGATACTTTGAGCTGTCTTGTTGGATAGCAGGTTTCTCTAAGAGACATGAGATTAATTCCTAGCCCAAAGGAGCCTGTGAATGTTTTATTTGTGTACATGTATAGGAACACATTTTAGTTTGTTACATGGTTATTTTGGGAAATATTAACAGTGGTTAAAAAAAACACCTATTGTATTTTATTTTATCTATAGTAATCTTTTGTAGATGCTATTTGGTACCAAATGTTGCATGAAGTAAGTAATTGTGAAATTTGCCGCCAAAATTGACACAAATAGGACTTGGGAATGAGAGGGCTTCTGTTGAGTGACCATGTACATGCTATCTGCCGCTTGTATTGCTTAAGCAAATTTTAATTTGCATTCAGAAAACCTGTGATAATTTATTTAAAGGTTTTACTTTACAGCAGCAGTTCTTTAGCCAACAGCATTAATTCTTGTTTTGTGTTCTGAGGTTTGGTTGTTTGAAACTGAAGAAGCTACGAACAGAGACAAATGTCTCACGACCAAAGCTTTTGACTGTGATATTACGACTTACACTGGTCACTGGGACTTCAGACCACCACGTTGCCCTTAATGGGGAAATTAATTGGTCTGCTCTTTTTGGCCACTGGCATTTTTGAACCTTGTAGATGCTTAGTGTATTTGAAGTTCTTTATAAAATATAAATAGCAGATGTCAGGTTCAATAGTTGTTGGGTGAAAAATATGCACGTACAATTATGTAAGGCTCATTTACTTGGAAGGAAATTCTTGGATGTAATTTATAAGGTAGTTATCTAATGGAGGAGATCTAGTTGCCATAGATTTTGCTGAAGAAACTCTTAAAAGGAAGTATGTGATTTGAACCATGATATGGGAAAAACAGAGAGAAAATATACCACAGTAAAGTTACATTCAAAAGCAGCAGAAGAAAACCAGAATGTGGCCACAACAGATAACTTGCCTTCCTTTCATTCTGCCCCTACAGTCTCTTGAGAAGTTAAAATATTTTGGACCGCGATCGACCTAGATATCCATATTGCTACTTCTGCAGATTCAGTATGTTGCTTTGAAATGGTGTTGTGATGTGTGCGCTTAACTAACAGAAATAGGTGGTCTGTATTTAGATGGTTTGCATTCACTTACGTGCAACGGTTTCAAAAATCAATCCTTGTTTTTTCTGATCCTGTTCTCTTGCCTCCACAGACAAAAAAACTGGCTCTCTATGTTAAAGTATGTGAGGTAGTCTGAATTATTATTAATGAGGCACAATATGCGAGGGTTATAGTATACTGATGACATTTAGCTCTCTTTGATGTAGTTCCAGCTGATTCAATAGGGTAAGTAAGTCAGGAGGAGGTTTGAATAAGAGCTGTCTGAGTTTTAACGAACGGAAGTTTAAATCAACTTTTGTTGGGAAGAGGAAGCAGCTGAACGAAATGATGAGGTTTTGTATGAGAGGCCTGTTCTTGATAACATATATTTATAGTTCAGGAATTTTGTTAAACATGAGCCTTAATTTGTTAGCCCTCAGGGGACTTTGCAAGTCATATATTTTTCCCCTAGACCTTGTGGGAGTGAAGACAGTGAATTATACTTTCTTTCCCCACTGCTGTGCCTTTTGTTGTTCTTTGGGTGACCTGATTATTGATCTTCAGTTGACTGATATGGGAATGCAGCCTAATTGTATTTAAACTTAGTAATAAAATATGTATGTGCTTCTAGAGCATGAGTATAGGTACTATTTGAAGTTTTTACATAAATTATGTGTGAAATAGCGTAATGATTCATTTTCCAGTTTAAGAAAATGATTTATCACTTGCTGTTTTATATGCTTGAATGTACACTTGTCTGAAAAGGAGTTGCAGAAGCTTTCAATTTTTCCCCTAAAATATTACTACCTAAAATAAAACACTCTTAATTATTTTGATGAGCATATTTTATTAAGTCACATGGGCTTTGCATATGTTCGTTCACAGAATGTTGAATATGGGAACCATCAAAACTAGCTTGTCATCTGGAGGTAGGTATGCTTCTCAGTAGCAAGAAAAATGGCTACATGCCAGAAAACTTCTTGTAAACTTGGCTGGAGCTTTTGGATCTATTTTATCAAGCTGAGGAGCGTTACCTCTTTAAAGCCTATCAGGTAGTTTATTTAGATTTCTAAGAACTTGCCAAGTCTTTAGGAGTTTAATTGGGTTCTGGCTTACTGCAGGTTTCATTACCATAGTAATAGACATGAGGAGGGGAGCAGAAACTGCATAAAGCACAATAAAGTAGAGCTAGGAAGGTGCCTTTATTGTAGCTGAAAATTCAATGTATATTATGTTTTCCAATGAATAAAATACAACACCCAGCATTTATATCTTTAGAGATGTAGGAATTGTGGACTCATGACAACCCTGATATTGTGCATGAATAGGCTTAATTTTAAAAATTTCCAGCTAATCATCTCCTAATGTGGATTCACAGATTCTGCGATGTATAAAAGAATCTAGATGCCTAAAAAAAGATTTGAATTTATAGTCTGTAGACAGCTTGCATAAAAGTTAGATGGTCACATACAGCTTGGATTCAGCTGAGACGTTTGTTGAAGCTGACTGGTAGGGGGAAGATAACTTCGGCAACTGAAAGAGAAATGTTGGTGTTTCAGTATGAATTGTCAAGAGATTTTTAAAAGGTTGTTGGATGGATGGGGATCTAGCACGTGAAGCAAATGTGATTGCCGTTCTTATTAAAAACCATTAGTATCAAAGCTCACAATGATGTTCCTTCAGCCAGTCATGTCTTTGTGTTGGATACAGGAGGCCTATTTGGTCTTAGAAACTGTAAATGTAGGTTCAGAAGGAAAAGCTTTAAATAAAATAGGAGTATTTCACAATACACTGTGCAATTCAACTAAGCATAAGAATTTTGACTGAAAAACTTTGAATTAGTGAGTTTTCTCTAGATCTGAAAGCTTTTAATCATGCAGTTCTTTACTGTGTCTTGACAGCATAAGACTAGTTAAGAGTGCTCTCTTTTTATTAACACTTTCACTAAATGCAGCGAGGTAATAATCACACAGTGTAGGACTAAAACACCTTTAGATGTGGGCTGTTGGAGGGGAATTGAAATGACTTTCAATTATATATTTTCTAAACTGATAATGTAATGCTGTGCGTTTATATGCTGATGTACTGGAAGACCCAAGCAGTACTTCAGGACATTTGTTAATTTATATTTTTGTTACGAGATTTTTAAGCCTGAAGTGATGTGGAGTTTTGTTTCAGCAGTAAAGGTTTGCGTTAAGTTGAAGATCATGTTTGAAATGAGTTCAGTTTACGTGCAAAATGTTGGAGGCTTTTTATTGTCCTTTTTGTGTGTGTTGTAACACAAATAATTATTTTTGGAAGGGGGGGGGGAAGGAAAAGTTCTCCTTTTGTGAGCGACTTTTCCCAGGAGTGTCAGTACACAAGGTCCTGAAGAATTGTCTGAGGCTTTACAGAGCAGAAGGTAACAATTGCTCCATTGATTCTCAAAAGGCATAGAAGCCTGTAGGCAGGACCCCCATTAGGATCTGCCTATAAAAGAGCTGTGCCTTTTTACTGGGGTGTTTGTTAAAGATTACCAATCTTGGTAATACTGGATTTCAAAAGCGAACTCTTTAAACTAGAAGAATAGGAGAAAGTGGTAACAATAGCTCAGTGACTCTGGTCTCATATTGTGCGCGCTTTTGTAAGCCATACATCAAAAGAAAATTTCCCCCAGAAGGGGTGGGTTTTGGGTGCACTGCTGCTGAATTGTATATTGAGTTTCAGCTTCAGGTTACAAAACCAATCATGTTTTGAAGTACAGTCAGCAGTAGAATGCAAAATCTACCTCCTGGAAGGCTTCTGGATTTTGGTCAAGTCCTCTCCTAAAGATGTTATAATTAGAAACAATGCTTTCTCTTTTTTTCTGTGCTGAGAAATTGCTTGTCATTTGCTTAATTAGCTGCCAAGACTTGAAGATTTTTTTAACTTGAAAAAAAAATACAGACAAACCTAACTCTCCAGTTATATCGTACCAGTGGGTAAATGAATACTGAACTTGACTGGTTTTTTCCCATTTCCTTAGAATTTAATAATTTTTTTTTGCAGCTGATTCAACTCATCAATCAATATTGATAATCTGTTGCTATTTTTTTTTTTTTTACTTTTCATAAAATCAGAATATGAATCCCCCACTTCCGCCACCACCTCTTTTATCTGCTGCAATCATTGCATCGGCCTCTTCTGGATCTCAGTCCACAGGTGTAATACAAAGGCCCACATCGGGATCAACTGAACAAGTGGCACATTTACGACCACAAACTCGTCCAAGTGTGTAAGTAAAATTGAAACTTTTCACCAGTTAGAGAAATGGAATGAGATCAATAGGTTCACGTATACTTAGATCATGCTATCTGGCTGTGTTCTGCTAGAATTCCCAGAAAGTCAAGTATACAGGTGGGAACAAAGCAACAATATGCACATAAGTGTGATATTCCCAAACAACATTCACTCTGAGGGTTATTTATGTCTGAGATAAATATAATCAGCTGTTGGTTATGTATAGAAAAGATTCACTTAAAAAACATAAAGTATTTATAATGCAGAAGATGAATGAATCCTTGAGTTAGTGATGAAGACAGCATAACTTGCAAGTGGCAAATACTGGAGTGAGTTTATTGAATGTTTTCTGTTATAAATTATGTGAAAGGGCAATTATAGTATGGAATAACTTATACCAAAACACAGAAATTGCTGTATTTCATTTAGACTGTAATATTAGCATGTATTTGTCTGATTGCTTGTGTAAGTTGCAAATGAAATTTGACTGAAGATTCTACAGTTCACTTAATTAGTGGATGACAATTTGGAATTAAATCAGAAAGCTGCTAGTTAGTGTTATGTCTTCACACTTGTAATACAAGCAAATACAAGTCATCCTTCTGGCTGAAATATTTTGTGTATTAACATGTGCTGCTACAATATCTTTCTTCTTGGAAACTTCGTTGTGTGCAGCTTGGAGAATAAGGATGATAAAAACAAAATTCAGGGGTCACTGAACCACCTAATAGGACATATTTGAATAATGCAAGGATTGCTTTTGTTCTGTGTCTTTATTTTTATCTTCCCACCAGGTTTACTCCCACTCCAGAAGAGCACCCTTCTTGTATAGCAGGTGCATCTGGATTTGGGCTCTTTCTTTGGTGTCAAGCATTTTAACACTGCTTCTTATGGATTACTGAGCTTAGTGCAGTTAATCAAGTTCCCATCTCATTTATTCCCATCCTCAGTCTTCAAAGGGTTGCTCTATATGAGGATACTAATGAAATTTTGGATGATTTAACTAGAAGGGAAGTTAATGAACACCAATTAAAGCACATCAGTTGCTTTCCCATAGAGCTTCAGTATGTGGCTGTGTGGATCACCCCAAAATCATGTCTCAGTGAAGAAGCCTTTTGTTGCCTGTGTGTTGCGTGTTGCCTTTAAGCTGTGTTTTGGACTTGCTTTACCAGGTACCTATATTGCCTTTAAAACATTTTTTGCAGATAATGCAAATTTTCCTGGGTGGACAGCAAGAAACAAAAAGAGAATGCAAAAAAGGAGAAGCACACAGTTAATGCTGTCATTACTTTGCACAAGAGACAACTTTGATGAAAGAATGTTTGTAAAGCCACTTTTTAACCCTTGGGCTTACAAGGGGAGTGGGAGAGACTAGCATTGCAAGCAATTGTGTCTCCTTTTTCAAAAAAAGGGGATATTCTACCCTTCCACACTAATTGTCTGCCTCTTGTGAAAAGTATATTCTTTTTGAGAAAATGTCATTTATTAGAATGCTATTCTGCATAGGTCGGGGTCCATAGTTGTATAAACATTTTTATACAAATAGTATAAACAATTTTCTTACGTTCAAACTGTGGCAGAAAATAGTGGTTATTGCTTTTTAATGTGATGATAGGAAACTGTGTAATCTTATTTGAAGACTTCCCTAGGAATATTCCAGCCTGCAACTGTAGGAGCTTCAGTTCTATTTTTACTTTTTTTTTGGCCTAAGATGGTCTTTTTAACAAGAAAAAATGTAAAATGTTTCTGAATTTTCACTATTATTTCACATGCACAGTATTTTGCTTAGAAAGGGAAAAAGGAAATAAACTTACAAGTGAATAACTACTAGCTATGACACTGCTGGTGCACTGGGATATTTGAATTTTGCCATTTGAAAAGTATTTCTGATACTGATCTTTCACTCCCAGCTAACAGAACTTTTTTGTGCTCCCCACCCCTCCCAAGGAAAGAAGTCAGTGTGTCAGAAAGTGTAGGAGATAGTAGAAGCAGATGGAGAGAGAGAGAGAAGTGGAATATGCTGGGATTTGTGGTGGATAAAACACCTATTTAATTAAGTTCACTAACTTAATTAGGCAAACGGACAGTCTTATCAGAAGTATTGTACATTACATCAAAGTGTAATTAGGAGGATGTTCTTAATTGTTGTTTCCCTTAATATTTCTATAACTTCTATTTTAATATTGTAACAGTATGATGGAGTGACTAACACATAACCCTTTCTGCTGTGCCTTCTCATTTCTGAACTCTCCGTCAGAAAACATGAGCAATGTTTTTAATTCTTTTAGGTTGACCAATTGCACCTACTTTGCTGCCTTTCAGGTATATTGCGATATACCCTTACACTCCTCGAAAAGACGATGAACTGGAACTTCGGAAGGGAGAAATGTTCTTGGTGTTTGAACGCTGTCAAGATGGGTGGTTCAAGGGAACTTCCATGCACACAAGCAAGATTGGTGTTTTCCCTGGAAATTATGTGGCTCCAGTTACAAGGTATAGAATCATAGAACAATTCAGGTTGGAAAAGACCCTTGGGATCATCAAGTCCAACCATTAACCCTACACTACAAGTTCACCCCTAAACCATATCACCCAACACCCCATCTAAACGACACTTGAACACATCCAGGGATGGCGCCTCGACCACCTCCCTAGGCAGTCTGTTCCAGTGTCTGACCACTCTTTCTGTGAAGAATTTCTTCCTAATGTCCAGCCTAAACTTGCCCTGTTGCAACTACGAGTGTCTAGATAGTTCATCTACTTGCAAGTCCAAAATTACTCTGTTCTTGTATTTAATGCTAAAGAGCTGTGGAGTTTAGCAACTAGCTCATTTTTTGAGTTGTGTTTTACCATTTTGCTTTTCATTTCAGCAGAACAGTGACAAGTGCATCACAGACAAAAGTTCCCATGTCTACTGCTGGCCAAACGGCGCGAGTGGTAACTATGGTCAGCCCTTCCACTCCTAGTGGAACAGCTCAGAAGCTCCAGGGGAATGGTGTGGCAGTGAACTCCAGCACGGTACCCACAGCTGTGGTTTCTGCAGCACATATCCAGACTAGCCCGCAAACCAAGGTCCTTATGCACGTGACAGGACAAATGACAGTCAACCAGGCTCGCAATGCAGTTAGAACAGGTAAAAAACAAAAAAAGAAAAAAAAAAAAGAAAAAATGCAGTAAAGCTTTTTATGTTTGGTAAACAAACTGTAGGATCTGTCTGGGCAAGTGACTGGAGTTGGGGTATGTTTAAATATTGGGAGGTTTTTTTAAGGTATTTTATTGTCATTTTTTACAGTGAAATGATTTCTGAAATTGCAATGTATCTGCCTGACTTGTTGAATCTTTTATTATTCTCCTCTAATCAACCGTGTGTACCTACATATTCCCACTCTTGGGAATTTACTTTAGGTGGATTTTTTTCTTTATTCCAACAGTATCTGGGATGGGGATATTCGTTGAGGTTCCCCACTCATATGCAATTCATATAGTAATAAAAGTGATACAAGCATCTGACTCATAACTTATTTCTTAGTGTTAACTGCATAACACATACATTCACTTTTAAATTATCTCCGAACATCTTTTGACCTTTAGCATTCCGTCCTTCTTCTTTTTCAGGTCTCTGGCTCTGGGTTGGTCCTTAGGCATTCCAATTTGTTCTCTAACCTTGACTGCAACTTCTTTCAGATCTGACTCTGAGACACTGAGGCTATACTGTCTTCAAGATCCATGCAATTTGTGTCCTAAAAGTCTTTATTTCTGAACAGTATAACTCTGCCTTTACTGTTCAGGGCAGGCCACATCATAGTGAAACATGCCTTCTTGTTACATAAACCCAGATCCAAAAAGATTGATAGTGATGTTTTCAAGAGTTTTTGTTTACCAAATCAAGGCGCTCCTCTGTGGTTTTGCCAGGCTAGGAAAATACCACACAACTAGAACCTAATCTGTTCCAGTTGCTCCTAGGGCCTCAGAAGAGAAGAGAAGAAAAGAGAAAAGAATAAAAAGGAGAGGGAGAGGGAGAGGGGAGGAGAGGAAAAAGGAAAAAAAAAGGAAAAGGAAAAGGAAAAGGAAAGACACCAAACCTCCATTTCAGACAATCCCAGCATTCCCTCTTTCAGCTTGAATTTCGGACCTCGGCTGGGAGAGTTGTGACAAAAGGGTTTTTTTAATGGTGAGATTCTTATTGGCAGAACAGAAGAGAAAACAACAGAGGCAAATGTTATTTTCTGTTATCCCCTTAAGGGTGATTGTTTCTTATGGTCTCAAGATCCATGAGTTAGCCCACTCCCTCTTCAGAGTCCTGCATCTCCTAAAACACCCTGTGCACAATCAGATGTCAGCACCAGGTTTGCTTTTAGAGGTAGGATATGTATGTATGTCTTCAGTTATTTTGTTTCCTTAATTGACCCCATCTTCCTCCAGTTTGATCTTAGGCTGGAACAGATGTGATAGTCCTCTCTAACAACTTTATCCTTTACCTTGAAATAAAAATAACCAGGTGTTATTGGCATCTGGTAAGAGAAACTAGGCAAAGCGTCTGTACTTTCCTGCCTCTCGGGCATACGTGGTTTCTACTCTAAATTCTTCTGAGCTGCCTAGAAGCTTCCAAGTGACAGCACAAAGGAGAAATCTCCCGTGGGCTCCAGAGGCCTTTCTGTCCCCGCATCTCTGCACTGCTGTCAAGATGTATAAGCTCTTACAGTTCCGTTCAGCTGGAAGACATGGCAGCGTACTTCCCACCAGCTTTTCAGATCCAAAATGGAAAAAGTGAAAGGGGCTACACTCTCTTCAGAGAGAACTTAATATTGGGTTGTGGTGTAAAGGTGTACTGTTCAGTCTCAGATACAGATCTGTGCCGTGTAAGGACCTGAGAACTGAAGCAGTAGTGGCTGCTTTATGTTCAAATGTTACAGAGAACTTTGTAGTCAGCATCTGAACTGTGATTATCTTGAGCTTTCCCGTTGCTGGGTGTTTCTCCCTTGGTGAGGCTTCACAAATCAATGCTGCACTTTGTAGGTCTTTTCTTCAGTTTCAGTTTAGCTCAGAACTTGGAAAACCCTTCTTCAAATGATCTTAGTGAGAGACATCGCTTGACATACCACCCTCGCTGAGGGATTATGCATTCTTTGATTGAAAGGAACTGCGAAGAACATGTATGTTCTGCCTCTTTCATTAGCGGATGAACTGTATGAAGATAGGGTGTCTTAAAACAATTTTTCCTATGAATTCCATCAGGGATAAGAAAACAAAACCAGAAAGCTATTTCATGCTTGTGCTCCATTGATCGCATGTAAGTGTAGAAGTATCTTGAAGAATAGCTGCTAATTCTAAGAAAACTGACTTTGTCTCACTAACAAAAGACAGCTTTAATAACTGGGTTTTTTACAAAAAACTTTGCTGCACTCTCCTTATCTTTCTTTTTGAAATGTCTATGATACTCAGAGTTAGGAAGGGTCTGGTACAGAGGAAGAGGTTATGTATCAAAAAATAGACATAGCATTTAGTGTCGCTTTCTTTTTAAGAAAGAATTATGTGTTTCTTATCATGGAGACTGTAATTTGGTATAATACTGTAGGATTGTTAGATCAAATTTGTGAACTTTGTCAGTCTTCTCTAATATACTATTGATGCAATCTAACCAAATTACCAGGGGAATTTGTAGAGAGCAGAATAAAGAGAGCTAGTGCTAGATAGAGGCTTGATTCCAGGATATCACTTAATACAACCCTGAAACTCTAATTAGTATCTGAAAAATCAGAGTAAATTGATACGTTTGACATGCATATGCGCAAAGCTAGAGCGATGATCCCTCCTTAGACAGAGTTTCAGCGTATTTGAAGGACAGAGATTGTACAGCACTGGGATGCTGCATTTTGCCTCCTATTATTCAAGTAAGATGCTTGTAGTTCATACCACCCAGCAGCGCAGAGATCCTCAAGCTGTTGAAATGATCCAAAAGCACGTGTGGCTGACCATATAACTATAATATGAATGTTACTTCCTTGGAAAGGATAAATCAGGTCATGCAGAGCTCTGTGTTTTGCAGCCAGGCTACAGCCCAAGTTAGTAGATTCAGCCCTGTGCTATTCTCCAACTTCCATTATAAATGTTCCTTTTATTTCACAGGGGTATGAGTAAACCTACTTCTATATTTAAACATCCCAAGAGACAATAGCTTACGCTTTCAGAGAAACCACTCATAGCAGTAATTGCCACTGTACTTATTGTTTGAAAGACCCACTAAATTTGTTGTGGATTTTGTGAATAGTTTAGGGAAAACAATCCAATTATATTTTTAGCAGCATCTATAAGGAGTGTTTCTTCCTACTTTGTTTTATGTGCCCTGACAACTACACAACGTATTAAAAGGAGCAAACAAGTTCCCGGCAATATTTAGCTAGCTCTTATGAACTAAAATGTAATCTTCACTTTGCATCTCTGTCTGCATATGAAATGTTTTACTTAGTGGCTTAGATTTCTCCACAGTAGTTGCAGTGCTGTTATTCTGCTGTTGCATACTGATGCCAGTAAGGTAGCATAAGCTTCTACCTTATTCTGGTGAGATAAGTTTGATGCTCTGTAAGATGCCCTTGTAGTAATAGAAATGGAAGTGACAAAGGCAAGAGGGAAGCTTCTTATGACGGCTTTGCTATAACTGTGACTGTGCCTCAATTTGTATGTCTCGTGAAAATATGTACTCTCTGACATTTTATTCTTTTGTTCTAGTTGCTGCACACAGTCAAGAAAGACCTACGGCAGCAGTCACGCCCATGCAAGCACAGAGTCCCACATGCCTTATTCCTGCAGCTGTGATCATTCCCCACCACTCTGTTGCCTCCCAGCAGCTCCAGCCCCAGCTTCCAAATTCTGCTACTTAC
>NW_009706335.1:0-14326 GCF_000703405.1 Apaloderma vittatum | reverse complement strand
CTACTTCCGTCACGGCTGTGAATGTGACCCGCTCGGCTGTCCCACTGGCATGTGCAGCAGCTTCTTTGAATTCTCCCAACGTTGCTGCTTCATCTTTGGAGGGAGAAATTAGTGGAAGAACTGCAAGCGCTCACCCTGCAGCTCCTGCATCTCCAGAGAGTGCTTTAGCAGCTGGTGGAAATGCTGCTGTCGGTAAAGCAGACAAGGACAGCAAGGTGGGTAGAGAATAAAATCATTCCCTTGAATTCTCCCATTTTCATCATGCAAACTTTTAAGAGATCCCTACCTTTTTCTTACACGTGCTGAATAGAAGCATTGTAAGGTTTTTAAGACTGAGCCTGCAGCTCAGGCAGACATTTTATGACTACAGCTATGGGCAAATTTATTCTTGGCCCATACAAGAATAATTTAGGATGGAGAAAATACAGAACAGACTTTGGAGGAGGATTAAAATAGGGTAGCAGGTTGATGTCTTAAGGAAGAAAAAAAAAAAGATGAATCGATAAAGTTCAGCAGAACTACTGGATCGACTGTTGGAATTTTAAGTATTTTGTTTTTCTTTACCTGCACTCAGTTTCCTGAACACTTTAGAAAGCTGTATGGTTAACAAATGTTATCAGTAAGTATCTGTAAACTAATAAGCCTGTGATGAAAAAAAAAAAATACCATGAAAAAAATCTCACCAAACTACGAACTTGTGGGAAGATAAAAAGTTCAGTCTAATAAAATAAACCTCATATTTAGTGAAAACTGATATTCTTTTAGGTTGTCTTCTGTGAGCAGACACACTCAGGGATTCTGAAAAAACACATTACCAGCAATGTTTATTGAACAAAATAAAGAAAAAAGGCACATAACCTTGTCTTTTCTAAATGTAGTAGAGTCAGTAGTGATTCTGCTTCCCTTCGTTCTATTTGAAGTATTTTCCTCTGTGTCTCAACTCATTCTCACTGCCCAACAAGCCGTGTGATTATGTTGTATTGTAGGCAGAAACATTCCTCCAACTTTGTAACTGGGTTTGGTTTACAATTGTGGTCTAGTGAGAATTTTTTTTCTCATTTGAGACAACTTCTTCATCTCAAATGTTTTAGACTTTACCTTGCTCATCTTCACCCACATGCATTCCTTAGGCTGTACACTAATCTCGCCCACTTTTTAATTATTTTTGTTGATTATTGTTGAATGGAGGTACCTAGAACTTCTGTTTTAAAATTACTTTAGCCATAGCCACTGAAATCAGACTGAAGTGCCTTTAGGCAGGGCTTATTTATAGTTTAAGGTTAAAGATGCTAACACGTTTGGACTATGTTAGATTTCTTTTAAGTTTCTATTTTTCTTTCCCATTTGCTAGACAGCAGTTCTTCACTGAAATAGCTTTAAATTATTGGAGACTTGGAAGAAGGACAGAGGATTTTTCATTCACAGTTCACTAATTCCACTGCATCCTAAGCGATAATAAAAATCTTACATTGTTCATGCTTTTCTCTTTCTGTGGTTAAATACCTTGTATTTGTCTCCAGGGCTTACAATCTGGCACCTCTCATAAGCCCTTAATTCACTCAAAGCATTGGTAAGGAGATCACTGCCACACCCCTTAAAAAAAAAACAAAACCAAGAAGACACACAAAAGCTACTTAAATAACTCTCTTCAGGGTAAGTAAGAGTCTACAGGGATTCCTGTCTGGACAAGCAAAAAGAATGTTTACAATTCTTCCCTCTAGCAGAGCAGCAAAACACAATACATTCCCCTTGTGGCAAATTTCTGTTAAATCATCATGAAGGTCTTCCCTTACTGAGGGAGGATAAATAAAAGACACTCACCTAAACAGCAGCCCCCAGGGCAGATTTTTCTCCCTGCTTGATTTGAAATTACTTGTTATGCCTTCCTAGAAACTTCCATGCTAACAAAATATTTTACTTCTTAGATTCCTGCTATGGGAATCTAACTCCTCACTCCTTTTTCTAGACAACCTTTTGGGCCAGTGCCATTGAGTTTTAAGGTAAGCCTTAACTAACTAAGTGAAAGGACTTAGCCAGTTTATGGTCTAAATGACTTAATGTTTTTCTCTTTAGAATTTTAATAATTCTCTTTCTCTTTCATAATTATCCTAATTATCTTTTGTACATTCTCAAATATCTCCTCATAATTTGCTGAGTCCTCTCTGATCACGATGGCATCTGTCAGAAGGAAGCATTCAGCCCTTCATGCGAGACTTTTTTGTTCTAAACCGAGGCACTGCTTTTGGCTTACAGAAAGAAAAAAAAGGCTTGCTGAAACTGCTGTCTGGAGCATCCACTAAACGTAAGCCCCGATTGTCACCTCCAGCATCACCAACGCTGGAGGCTGAGCAAGCAGCCTCAGAGTTAGCCCTGCAAGGTGCGGTCGGGCCAGAAGTTCCATCAGCAGGCAGTCACAGCAAAGCTGGATCCTGTCTCACCGACAGCGAGGTCTCTGGGCTGGCACAGGAGACGCTGCATCGGAAAACAAGTTCCCTGGATTCCTCTATTCCCATAGCACCGCCACCTCGGCAGCCTTGTTCATCACTGGGTCCAGTCCTGAATGAATCCAGGCCTCTTGTCTGTGAAAGGTAAATTACTCTATACAGCTAGACTCAGGCTAACCAAGAAGGAAAAAAAATCCACTCTCTTGATGCTTGCAGTGTGTGTTAGAACTGCTTCAAAATGCTGAGATTTTGTAGCAAGATGAGACTTATTTTTTACAATGTTGTCTGTGCTTATCAACAAACACTCCTGTTCATGTTTGCTTACTTTTTGTGTTACTTTGAGGTTTTGAAATGAGTAGACGCTCGAATCATAGAATCATAGAATGTCAGGGGTTGGAAGGGACCTCTGGAGATCATCCTTCCAGAAAAGGACACTCCACAACCTCTCTGGGCAGCCTGTGCCAGTGCTCTGTCACCCTCACAGGAAATAAGTTTCTCCTCATGTTGAGGTGGAACTTCCCACTCGGTCCCCATGTGTTGCCAGGTCTAGTCGAGAGGAGGCGTCCCTGCCCATGACAGGGAGGTTGGACTAGATGATCTCTAAGGTCCCTTCCAGCCTAGGCCATTCTATGATTCTGTGATTCCCATGTACCCATTATATAACTTCTTTATACCCATTATTCCTTGTTGTATTACTGGGCACCACCGAAAAGAGACTGGCCTCTTCCTCTTGGCACCCACTCCTCAGATAGTTTCAGCCTTCTTTTTCCAAGACTAAACAGCCCCAGTTCTCTCAGTCTCTCTTCACAGGAGAGATGTACAGGTCCCTTAATCATCCTCGTAGCTCTCCATTGGACTCTCCAGTAGGTCCCTGTCTCTCTCGAATTGGGGAGCCCAAAACTGGACACAGTATTCCAGGTGTGGTCTCACCAGGTCAGAGTAGAGGGGGAGGAGAACCTCCCTAGACCTGCTGGAGACACTTTTCTTAATGCCCTCAGGATCCTATCAGCCCTTTTGGCCACAAGGGCACACTGCTGTCCCATGGACAACTTACTGTCCGCTAGGACTCCAAGGGGCCTGCTTTGCAGCAGGATGACCCCTAATCTGTCCTGGTGCCTGGTGTTATTCCTCCCCAGATGCAGGACTCTACACTTGTCCTTATTGAACTTCATGAGGTTAATAATACAGTGATCACGATTTTGGTATGAAAACTGAAATAGGTAAAATAGGCCCCCCATTTTGCAAAACACAAACACGTTATGTTCTTGCCTTTATGAATATCAGATTAGTCCTTTAATATTATTAATAGTGTTTAAGTGCCAACCTAAATATATGGTGAATGAGATCCTTGTCTATGAGTAGGCTTCATGTGTGTTTTCTTGAGCTGTTTACTACCCAAATGCCGTGTTCCTGGGCACTCCGCATAGCAAGCTCTGGGGCAGCTGCTGTGTCCTCGCAAGTGAGCCTGAAAAACACATAGTTGTCCGGACTGTGAAACTGCCAGGCATTTGCTTTTAAGTTCTGTCACTCTTCTGTTGTGTCCACCTATGATTTTCAAGTTTCCAAGTCCTCAGTAGATTGCACAGACTCTGAAGGAAGTGGCAGTTTTCTAACTCCTGTCTTTTTTTATTATTCCTGGTAGCAGACAAGCAATATGAAGAGTGTCATAGGATTTCTTTTGCAGTAGCTACAGGACTGTCTGGCATGCAAAGAAAAAAAACAGTGGCAATGTTAACAGCTCTAGGACTGAAATGATTCATGCTGACTTGTAGACTTTGTTCTGATACTATTAACTCATTGTGTGTGGGCATACCATTGTATTTCCAGAGTCCCATTGATCTTAAGCTATATCTGTGTATCAAGAGCCAGACAGCATATAAATTTCTACTTTGCCTTTTATTTTACTTCTGTCATAGCTTTAATATTTTTTAAAAAGATTATTACTGTTTATATGCAATTTCCTTGCAGGAAATTTCTGCTGTATACTGAATTTCTGAAGTAGATTGACACTTAAGGATGGAATATAAAACCTGAAAGACTTTCCTTTAAGAATAACATAATTTATTTTCATATTATTCTAAGTGTGTTTGGCACAGTAATATGTTTTTGTGCTCTGAATGTGAAAATAATATCAAATTCTTTCTGGCATAACCAGTGGATATTTGTGTAAAGCTATTTGCATCCTCACAAAAACTAGTTTTTTCATTTCCATGATGGATTTTTTTCCTTGTAACTACTTACTGAAAATGATGCTATATATTTTTATTGATCCAGCAATAACATACACTCAGACATTTTTTTTTAATATAGCCTTGTATCCTTACTATCTTTTATGTGATAATTGCTACCAGAGAAGTGCTACCACAAGATAATTTTCCCTGGTAGTCATGCAAAATTGTTACATTTTGGTCAGTATATTTAAATAGAATTTAATTTGAATGCCCTTTTCAAGCTAGGAGTAGTGTTTTTCCAGCTGTTGTGCTCTTGTCAGGCTTCCATGTCTTTAGGCAAAATTGCTTTAAAAAGTGTGGCTTAGTAATACTTACTACTTACATTGTACTCAATATCTTAAAAGGAATTTATAAGCATTGATTAATCTTCATTAGCCTGGAAGAAGTGATGGGTAAGAAACATGCTGATGATACAATAGTATCTTCAGTGAAAATTTGGTGTTGAAGAGGAAAATACTCATAAACTCAACAAAAAGCTGAAGAACAGAGAACTCTCTTGCTGAATTTATATTCTGCTCTTACATGTCACAATTCCGATTACAGGCTACAATCTAACTGGAAAAAGAAACAGTACTCTCTTGGTTTTTGCTTTAATCCTGTGTTTCTCCATTCAATAGAACCACAAATTGTCCTAGAGTGTGTCTTCCCTGTATGTTCTACAGAAAATTGGGAGTAAGGGCTGTGCACTTGTTTCCGATCATGCAGAACAAACGAGTGGGCATTTGATATGCCTGATAGCGAATGAGCTCTCTGTGACATGGCTTTGCAGATGGGTACTTAATACCAGTGGCGATTTCCCCAGCGGAAGGGAAGATTTCCACTCCGTCTCACTGTTGCAGATCTTCTCGGTAGTTCCTGTTCCAGTATTCACTGTTCTCCAGTGTAGGAGGTTGATTGCTCACCGTGGTCCATGGTCTGTCATACATTCCTTGGTGCAGAAGGAGCAGAGAAGGTGAACAGAAATTTCAGCCAAGCCTTGCTTCCAGGTTGGAGCAGTCTGGAGAATTCCTGTCACCTGAGATTCTGCAATAGAGTCTGGTCATTTCTTCTGATTCTTCAAGCAACACACAAGTTTTCTTGGGGTGTTGTGATTTCTTGTATTGATGGAGCTTTGACAAGGTCAAGGATCACTGTTTTTTCATCCAAAAGAGAAACCTGACTCCCTGCAATTCCCAGAGGGAGCTGTGTTGTGCTCTGAATGCACAATAATTTGGTTATTGGAGGAATTTAGTTTTTTCCATGACGAGATAAAAGAATATTTCAAGTGCCTTTCATGAACTTTGACCTTTAGAGGGAAACATGGATTAAATAGCCTTTAGTTTTACAGTAAATGGAATAATAAACTTCCCAGACCCCATAATGGTCTTAAAAGGTGCAAAGCTGAACTTAAATACATATCTCTGGAGATGTCCTATATGAACCATCCAGTTATAGTGAAGGACAGCAGTAATTTTGTTCCGTGATTAAAGTGACTCTAAGTCATTTTATCCACCACAAAATGACTGGTCTAACATCTGCTTCCAGCGAGCAGACCGGTGGCTTTAGAAGGTTTTATCACATCTGGCAGCATTTTAATGTTGTTAATGAAATGCTGAGAATCAGTCTGCCCTAGGCAGATGCTAATTATCTGCAGGAGTCAGGGCACCTACTCAGCAGGCAGGAGAGCTGCACAATAGCGGGGCATAGGTGAGCTGAAAAGCAAGAATTCAAAGTGCAAGAAAATGAAACCAAAGCAAGAAGTTGAATAATAAGTGTGGATGTTACTTGTAGTAACAGTAATTCCAACTTCCCATGTTTTCCTCAGCTAAAATTTTCTGCATATGAAAAAATATTTTCATCCACTTGGTCATCAGGAAAACAACAGATAATTGTCCAAAAATCAGCTACAAATAGCTGGGAAGAAAAGCAGTATTTTGTGTCTAGAGAAGCAGAAGCAACAAAGACAGAGAGAAACACATGAAAGGTATAATCTTTTTTTCATGTTACTGAAAAGCATGAGAAACACTTGTATTAAGACTGAGAAGTAAAATGGAGAAATACGAAGACAGACCACCACCACTCCTCTCCTCAAAAATAATAATAATAATAATTTCACAAATACAAAGTGCGAGAGCATTGTGGCATACAGGCAAACACACTAGGAATGCCAGGAAAGAACTGATGGCAAATGTGGTGGCTGCTTCTGGGAAGCTGAAGTACTTCTGTACTTACAATATTAATATTTTATCACTAGCTGATTAAAAATAATTAGAATAATATTTTGAAAACTAATAGAAAATAGCCTAAGACAATCCAAGAAAATAGAATGGAGGAGATGTATATTGTGCAGCTTAGGTGCATGTAAAATATTAGAGATTTTGACACATTTGACCTTGGAACATTGAAAACGTTTGCAAATACTGAATAGAGAGATAAACAAGGAAGTGTTCCGGAAGATTCAAACACATGGGAATAAACATGTTTTTCCAAAACATAGATCATACTTAGTAAATGTGATTATTTTTCTCTAGGTACTTAGCAATGAACTTTTGAGCTGAAGCGTAAGCTTTTTGCTCTGCATGAAATTGGTACTTTTGGCTGTATTTTGTAGATGATGAAACAGGCAATAGAAAAATGGTTTTATTCCATAGCTGATGAAAGGTGATCTGAATAGACAACTACGTAAATGTGTGATGAGTCTGGATACGATCACCCGTGTTTGGGCAAATAGAATTTGTAAAGCATGGCGTAAAATTTGATAGCTTGTTGTAACAAAAGAAGAAGGAGTTGTGATTTAAAGGTGCAAAACCCAATGGTTTTCTTATTATTAAACACTGAAAAATCTAGTAATGTAGCATTTTAACACTAGGTTGCTGTGCTTTGTTTTGGACATAAGATTACAAGATGGAAAGTAGGTGGGAGGCTAAAAGTTAACAAGAAGCACCAAATCGCTGCAGGGTTGAGGGAGCTCAAAACTATATGGAAAGCCCAGGAGAAGAGTCTGCACAAGTTGGTGATCCTCTAGGGAGGGCAGAAAGGTTTTTGCAAAGCTGTTGGTTTTAACACTCAGCAGCAGAAGTTAGAGAAAGAACAGACTAGTCTGTAAATTCAGCAAAGCAGAGGTTACTTACAGAAGGCATTAGAAGCTGAAACCCAGCGTATTTCAAGTCAAATGCTTACAGGGCAGCATTTGACAGAATGCAAGGTCAGTAAGGCAGGTATTCTTTCATTTGAAATCCATTTTTTAACAGGCTGTCTTTTGCAGATAAACTAGTGCTCTGTGTGTGTGTTACATAGTGTGTTGGTTAATTTTCAGCCTGAAAACAACCTGTTCATTACAATAGTAGAAGTTCTTCATAGCATTATTACAGTTGTTTATCTTTTACTGTCTTGTCCTGCCTGAATATAGGCTATTGCTTTATCTCCAGTAGCTTACAGTCTCAGTTAAACTTACAGCATATTAAAAATGTTTTCTTCTTAAATTGGCATCGAAACCGCAGTTGCCCACAGTGTCTGCCATGCTGCCTACGTTGGACAAGGACCATTTGAAGCTGTGCACTAATAAATCTTGTTATTGGCATGGTAACTTCTGTGAAGAATGAATCTAATAATTCCAGTGCTCTAAAATCTGGAGATTGTCATAACTGAAACAAAGTCATAGCTTATAAATCACTAATAAGTAACATTTGACAACCAATTCAGTCTTAGTATGTTTTGCTATACATAGATTTACCAATAGACTTTAATTATTTACATGGTGCTGCTACTCGAATACTTCCAAGTATATGGACAGACTTCAGTTTTGGTTTATATATTCTTAAGCAAAAATAGACTACTGTAATCTCTAGTACCTTGGTCCATTTTGGTATTACAGAATTAACTTCTATCACTGCATGTATACTGAGCTATAGTTGGTATTTCGTGCTTTTCTAGAAGTACCCCGTTTTTCTGTGTTTTCATCAAATTGTTCATTTATCTTAATCTGGTAGGATAATAAATTATTTTAAGATTAGTAACATAATTATCGTAATCCATTAAGTAATATGTAATCTTCGTAAGTGCAAAGTGTTGTGAATTTAACTAGAAATCAGATTTTGTCCAACAGATATCCTAGCACTGTGTTTAAGGCCCTTAACTTTACAAGCTTTTGAATTCTACAGTCAGACAAGTATTCTACTTTATTTCAATATGCAAACATTTTTGGTTGTGTAACTAGAAACTTGAGTTATAATACCTATCAGAAAACTTGATCAAGAAGCTGACACAATTGTCTACAGAGCTGTAACACATTTTAGGTTGATGTGAACTCAGGCCATTGTAGAAGAGATTGAGTGGTGTTACATTTAAAAATAGAGATAGAAGAGTGTAGCCTCTTCTTAATGTGCTCATATTTGAGAAGTGATTTTACTGTGGAAAAACTGGGAAAATGTGTTCTTTTCTGTATCAGGTGCTTAAGAAAATAGTTGAGTTGAACACTTATAAAAATGTTTATTTTTAATATAGTAGTACACAAATTGTGCATCTGTGTCCAAACAAGATGGCATGCATTCTATCCTGAAAAGTTTCTAAGATAAATTAATATGATTCAAAGCAACAATGCAAATCAATAGGTTTCACTAGTTGTTTCTTTTTGTTCCATGACTTTCCTTAAGAGTCTTCTCTGGGATAATACCATATGAAACATACAGTTGTAAAATTTTACCCATTCACTGCTGTGAATGCTTTGATTATTGCTGAGTCACACTAACTGGTAGAATCTGCAAGTTTATATCCAAAAATATGTTTATAGTTTTCTCCTGTTATTTAACTATTGTATATATTTTTTTTACAGGAATCTTCTTGAAAAAAAAACTTGATAGGAGACACATATTGCTGTTGTTATTTTCTGTTCAAGATATACTTAACTTTTAAGTTGTTATATACTCAGCAAACAATTCTAGGCAGTTTTCTGTTTTCATAAGTTCTAACATGCACAGGAATATTTTTAAAAACTTGTTTTTAAAAAAAACAACAAAAACATCCCACAAAAACTAGATTATGTTTTTTTCTGATTACACAGGTACAGGGTCGTGGTATCCTATCCTCCTCAGAGTGAAGCGGAACTTGAACTTAAGGAAGGTGACATTGTTTTTGTACACAAAAAACGCGAGGATGGCTGGTTCAAAGGCACTCTGCAACGAAACGGAAAAACTGGCCTTTTCCCTGGCAGCTTTGTAGAGAATATTTGAGAAGATTCATTCCAAGAGCTTCAAACTGTACTGTAAAATAGCACAAATATTTTACCAGAAAAAGCACAGTCATGAAATATTTTCAAATGACTGTAATGTAAACAAAAATCTACATATTTTTACAGTGTCTATAGCACAATTACACCAGCAAGCAAAGAAGATGAAGGCATCTGCTGGTTTTATCACTTTGGATTCTTAAGTGTGATGTGTGCCTTGTACTGTCTGATTTATTATATAGCAGAACTTTTTTTTTTCCCCCCCACATATGTTACATAAATGAACAATTGTTTACAAGGCTGTAACTAATTTATTCTTGTTTTTTTAAAACTTGAATTTTGTGTAATAGCTAAAATTCTTGTGACTATGATTTTAACAGATTATTAATTTATGAAATAATAGCTAAGGGGAAGCTGGATTCTCTCCTTATGAGCAAGCAATTATATCTGATAAAGAGCCTCCCATTTATCCTCTGGACATTTTCCCCCTGCTGTGTCCGCCAGTGGAGTAAGTCTCTGTTTTATGAGTTAATGTTGAGTGGTGGTGATGTGGCGTCAAATAGAATTTGCCAAGTGGGGAAAAAAATGTGTATTCTGTTCTTTGGACAGAGAAAAAAAAAACAAACAAAAAATAGTGGTGTTCTTGAGTCTAGTTCTACTTCTTCATAAATCAGCCAAGTAGAGTAATGTTTCCAGGAGGCAAAGATGTATGTGAACAAATGAATAAAATTCAGCCATCTCAAGGTTAGGATCATCTCAAGGTTAGGAAGGATGAAATTTAGGAGTGCCACTAAGAAATTCCCTATACCTTCTGTTTATGTGATAACTTGGCTATATGAACAAAGCTTAGCTTTGTGTATTTGGCCAGTTCTTTGGGCATTTAGCGCTCAGGATCCAACGAAATTGGAAGGAATGTTAAAGCCCAACACTTAGAATGATTATATCTTGAAAACATCTGTTTGATAAGACTGAATATAAAAATAAACTTATAAGTTGTACTTAATGTCTAAAAATGCCTAAGAAGTGTAATTTGCTGTTTTCTTCTCAAACTGATCTGCATGGCCAAGAGATGTTTTAAAATGTCTGAGCAACAGTGGTGGTAAGTGATGCACTTGTGTTAAAGTAAAAAGGCTGTATGAAACACTGTGAAAAATTTACTAACTTCTTAACCATTGCTACTTTGGTACGTTCTGACCTTTTCTTTGTCTTGCATGTGTTACTCAATTCCTGCAGTAATATAACTGTGCATGGTTGGCATTTTCGATTCCAGTTTCCCTGTTGCTGGGTTATTTTGCTCTGAAAGTTTCCCAAAAGCCACTTGACCAAAACTAGTGAGCAACTCACCTTCAACCAGAGAAGGTGTCCAGTGTTTGAATCATCATTATAATATTTTAATGTCCTTGCAGCTGTTGGATATAAAGAATGCAACCTGCAAAAAAAGTGTTGTTAGTCTTTCAGGGTTTTGTTAGAGATTTGACACTGGTGAACACACACGCTACTCAGCTGAACTTTTTTATTTTTTTTGTTTGATTATATATAGGGTGATTCTTTGCAAGACACTGAGCACCATCATCTCCAGTTAAATCTGATGTATTTTGGCTGTTACTCAGCACTTTACAAAGGGAAGCCAGTAGTGTGATTCAGTGTCACACAGTACACAGAACCAGCAGTGAAGAAGTACACAGTGATGTGTTAAATCCCTATATTTTTTTTAAGTTATACATTGAAAAATATCAAATGTTAATGACAAGGATTTCTTGCAATATCAGGTAGTATCATGATGGTCTTAAAAGTAAAAAAAAAATCTTTAAATATATATATAGTTGGACATAACAGCATTCCCAAATTAACCATATCTTTGAAACACTGTATAATTCAGTTTTTGCATTTCTAAATATTTTTAAATAATTTACTTGAATATTCATGTAATATATAAAGGTTTTGTGAAATGAATTTTAGTTAGAAAGAAGCTGATATCAGCTTTTGTCTGCATAAATTGGCACTAGTGTGTCATTCTTATTTTGGAAAAATTAGTGCATTTTATATTAAAGACTACTAAAAGTTAATTTTTTTCTATCTCTCCATATTTTAAACTAAGTGACTAAGGTACCTCTGTTTGTAGAATTGTAAGGTCAGTTGAAAATCAGCTGTTAATCCATAGTTCTTTTAGATGGAATACATTTTTAATTGATTTATTTTTTAACATTAAGTAAATGTTTGTACAAAGGGCTTATTACGTAGCAGTGCAACAATGACAAAAATGCAGTCTATCATGCCTTTTTTGTGATCTTAGGGTTTATTTTTTTGGTTTTGGCTTGGGATTAATTCAGTGTAGAAACAGACAAACCCTGTGCATTTGCTTTGTGTAATTCCATAAAAGATTTTGTAAGGTATTTTATATCTATGTTTGAAGTCCAGTGAATGTTAAGTGTTTGATTTACTATGTTAAACTTCCAATCCTAATAAATATTTTCTTAGCAAACAGCTAAATCAATATGTGTATGCAAAAATTGAACATAAATGACATGTAAAGAAATTTGACAATAAAATTACCAGAACTTAATTTCAGAATTCATAGGGAGGTATTTCTGCTCATAGAGAAAATGTCTTCAGAATCCGTACTGATAGAAGTTTGGACTGGTGAATATAGTGTGAAAACTTCAGAGGGAACTGAGGCTCTGGCTGATCTTCTCTGTCTCCTTATTTCTGTAACTTCACAAGAGGTAGGTAACTTCTGTTGCAGTCTGAGCATGACTGACTAGTTTGGTCTTGTCAGTACATCAGGTGCAAAATAGTTATAAAAGTGCTTCCCCTGGAGGAAGATCAGCTGTTCTCCTGCTGAGAGATAGTCCCTAGCCCTAAGGGCGAAGCATAGAATCACAGAATGTCAGGGGTTGAAAGGGACCTCTGGAGATCATCTAGTCCAACCCCCCTGTCAGAGCATCTACCCAAACTTCCCCTGAGGGCAAAAGTGTTTGGTGTTAAGAGACTCATTTGCCCTGAAGAAGTTTGCTGGGCACAGCAGTCAAACAGTAACTGCTTAACTAGGAGATTTTGATTTGAGTGTGGTTACCTGTCTACTGCATACATGTGGCTGCTGGGGAAATCGTAGAAAGTTAATCCTAAAAGTTTTTGCAAAAATACTTAGATTCCATAAATGTTTCAGCTACTTGCGATAGACTCCTTTTTAGTTAAGACTGACCTGGATCTAGATTCTGCCAGCAGTGAGTGACGCAGCATTAAGTCCTCTCTGTAAAGAAGGACCATCTAGTCTAACTTCCTTAGTTAAGGAGGGGAGGCAATGTGATTTGTAGAAATGCAGAATACAGAATACAGAAAAGCAACTTCATTCATTTTTCAGGATTGTCATCTGGCATCATTGCGTGCATGGAAAAGTACACACAAGCGTCATGGCTGTGCAGTAGAAGTAAGACTTTTTTGGGGTTGGGGTTTTTTGTTATTGTAATTGTTGAGCAATTCTGTTATGTGTTTAACATTGAGCTTGCCAAAGGTGCCTGACATTCTGTTCACCCTCGCTTCATTATCTCTTCCTTTATAGCAGTAATGACAGTTCTGATAGTTTTGCATAGGCTTAAAAATGTGGTTTCTGAGCATTCTGGCTTTTTTCACAGGGCTGGCAAAATATTTTAACTGGTTTGTTCTTTGCAGTAGTTTTGAACAGATGTTTTTAAAGGCATATATTGACTTATTAAAATCCACTTGTCTAGTTAACAAGATTTGTGTCTGGCATTAGTAAAACTCCTATGGCGTAGTCTTTCATATATGTGCACAATAAATAGCGATACTGCAGGTCCCTGTAGGACATGCCGGTGCACTCATCCTATTCGTATTCTTATCATGAATCTGCAATCACTCTCAGGTCTACACTTTGATAAATGGTTAGTGGTAAATCTTAAGCAGATTTGAAGTGTGGCTTGAGCAAAACCAGTGACATAATATCTTTTGAATGACTGAATCATTCGTAAACTGGCATACTTGAGATATTTTGATACAGAAGCAAAAGAGCTAAGACTGGTGATGGTGGATGGTGAGGACATGGACATTAAATGTGGGGGAAAAAATGGGAAAGAGGAAAGGACTTGGAAGACTCCTCTATGGGACCTGAATCTTAGCTAGCTTATTTGTGCTCTTAGCTCAGTTACCAGATTCCAGCTCTTTGAAAGGATCTAAGAGGAACTTGGATGTCTAAGGCTGACAATGCAGCCCTCAGCCCTTACCTGATCCTGTAAGCCTGTATTTGTTTGCTGCTTGTGCCTAGGACAACTGCTTTTGTGCAGGCCCAAGCTACATTGTTGTCCTTGTATGAAAACATATCTGAAATCCAAAACTAGGCATCTGTATTCCTGAATTACCTGGAAGGCTTGATAGGATGATACGATGGGTGTGTTTTGAGAATATATATATATATATTTATATTTATATATATA
>NW_009706334.1:1546-1845 GCF_000703405.1 Apaloderma vittatum | reverse complement strand
TTCTAGGTAACTTCTATTTTTAAAATTTTTTCACTCAACTAGCGATATTAAAGATATTTACATGGATTTTAAAAACTACTGTTCCTGAGATGACTTATGCAGCCACTAGTACTGGTAATATTAGTTTTGCTGCATATTTTCTACAGGTAGTGGACAACAAAAACACCCCTCTGCTTATTTTAGTTTGTTTCAACAGTTGATGCCCAAACTTAAAACTTGAAATTCCAGAACTGTAGTTATTCATGTGGTGTCTGTGCATTACATTATAAGTGTTAATTGATACTTTTTTTTTTTTTTGC
>NW_009706334.1:0-1393 GCF_000703405.1 Apaloderma vittatum | reverse complement strand
GACTGCTACACAATGTCCTCTATTAAGGAAAAGCTTGGTTGCGACAGAGAATCTTTAATTGGGCTAGCTGTTCCTCTAGGTTGTGATTATCTCCCAAAGGTAGGCAGTATGATTATTTTTTATTAGTTACTTACGCTGTCTTGAAAAACAGTATGCTATATCAAGGGAGATGTGTGCATGCTGACAAAACTTTATGCAGTGCATTGTTACTGAGATCTAGGGGAAGAAGGTGCTTAGTAAGTCACTATGAATTTTATTTGTAGAGTGTTAAAGATAATCAAAATGGTTCGTGATCATCAGTCTTATAGAACTGTTATGTCTTATTCCAGAGTGTTTATATAGTGGAGCTGAACGCTGAAGATGGAAGTGTAGTTGTTGAATTACGTTGAGCAAAGGTGAAAGAATTGAGTTGTTTGTGAGGGTGCTTTGTAGCCATTGGTGTATAAGTACATCCCTGGTAGAGTAGCTTTGTCTCTGCTGTTTGGAAGACTTAGTGATGGTTTTGAAGTGTATTTATTAGTAATGCCAGCTCTGGGTGCAGTTTGGATGTATCCTCTTTTAGTTCTATCATTTATAAAGACACAATTTATTTCTAACATCTGATTTTTTTTGTATGAGTGAAAGCTTTTTGCTGGGTTTATGAAAGCTTTTGCTGGGTTTCTGCTATTTCTTAACTTAGAGCCTTTTGCCTCTAAAATCCAAAAGATTTGTCTCCATCTTGTCCTTCCCAGACAATTCTGCAAAGTTTCAGCTCTTTGTCAGTTAGCTGGGAGGAATGTTACCGGTATTTTTACATTGTTGTCCTGTTGCTGGTAGCAAGGAGGAAAACAAAACAAGGTGGGGAAAGAAGGTAGTAGAAGGCATTGGGAGAATAGATTTTGTTTGTTTTATCTGAGCTACTATTCAGCGTAAGAAGATTTTTATGCAGCTTGTGTGTTGCCCTGGTAGTGCAGCTGTAATCTGTCACCTTCTCTGACTTTAGAACTAGGTCAAAAACTATTTTTCTCATTTTATCCTCAACATCCAGCTATCCACAACATTCAGGATAACTTTTGTCATTTCTCTACATAATGTCATAAAGCCAGTTTTTATTAAAGGGAATACTTGTTCTTTGTCATTAAATAATGTTGCATGTTTCTGTCTCCATAGGGTGTTCCTGGAGTTGGAAAGGAACAAGCTTTAAAGTTAATTGAGACTTTGCGAGGTCAAAACTTATTGCAGAGGTAAACGAGAGATTTATGTTGTATGCTGAAGCACTTTGATTTTATTCAAAGACTTTCTAGTATGTACTTCAGTCTCAAGACAATGTTTGTAATACTTTATTTTGGGGATGGAGAGCGAAAAGATTACCATGTTACTTGTTTGCTAAATTAATTACTATTTTGCCAGGCAA
>NW_009706333.1:0-8003 GCF_000703405.1 Apaloderma vittatum | reverse complement strand
TTTGTTTTGGGTTTTTTTTTTTTTTTTTTTTCTGTTTATCTCTCTACCTAAGCATTTCATAAGCTGTACTGAGCAGCAAGACCATAACAAGACCGCTTTTTACCTTTTTTGGATTGTCTGAGATATAAGGAGTACTGCTCATCTGAATTGTCCTTTCTCTCCAGAGCTGGTAAAACATGAGCAGTTCTTTTTATCATACATATCACACTGTGAACTTTCTTAGATACCAGGTCTTTGATGAAAAATATATGCTGAAGCATGTTGATATTTCCTTCAGCAATGTGTTTTCTTCTATGTCTTCAAGTGTAGTCTACTAATACTCAAGTAGTGGTATACAAAAAATTATAATTTAAAATGTGTATTGGTACAACTCCTATAGCTTAAAAATAAGATATTTGATTCTGAACTTCACTCACCTTTCTTTTGGCATAGCTGGAGTACGGAGAAGGTGACAGATGGAAACACAACTTCAAGCTTTCATTCCTCTGGCCCTACTCTGAAAAAGAAATAGGGTCTTACTGCACACATCAGTCAGTCAATGTCTTTGGGCAAATCCCCAGACAAAAGAGCATCCTGTTCTAACACAGAAGTCCTCAGACAATTCCTCAACATACTTCTACTCAAGTATGATCATAAAAACTGTTAACAATGCTATTGTCACTTGACTTGCAAAAGTTTGTATGACTATGAGGGCATTAGGAAGTAGTTAATGTTATAATGTTAATTTTTAAAAGGTACGGTTTCCCCCTGATTTTCTAAAGCCTATTGCTAAGCTGCCAAAAATGACACTTTGCATGCAAATCCTTCATTAAAAAAATAAAAAATCAGTGGCAGTTCAGCAAGATCCATGGTTAGATTTTGCATGATTATTTTCAGCTGAACAGCCTGAGACTTCTAAAGGAGATCTCTGCACACCCATAAGTCTTAAACTCTGTCACATCATCACTCCTGAGTGGTTTGTGCTGTCCACAACACCTCAAGCTTCTAAAAATGAATATTATGGTCTAGAACAGGACCTCACAAATTCATTCAAGAAATTTGCATATTGATTAAATTTTATTTATTTAAAATCCATCTCTCCAAATACTTAGTCTAAAGAATTTCTTGCTCATTTTTCACAAAAATGTTTTGAATTTTTTGAGGGTTTGATCCACTCACAGACTTCCCTGCTTTGTAACGCCAAGAATTCTTCAGCACTGATGTGGCTTAGCAAGTATATGTAAAGACGTGTTTCCACATAGCATTTTACTCAAGCAAAAATAAAATTTACATTTCTGTTTATTTTTTTCTTTGAACTAATCACACAGGGTAGCTTCTCCACCTGAAGTCTACAGAATGTGCTACCTGTGTGTACACCTCGCCTAAATGCCTGATGAGCAAACCAGAGGGCAGTGCTGCTGTCGCTGCTGCCATCTGCTGCCGAGTTGAAAATCGGCAACCTTTAAGTGTCAGGAAAAAAAAAAAAGTAACATTCTGATGTGAGGCTTATAGTTAAACTTAAGTTCCTCAAATCCAAATAAAAGATATAAGAATTGCAGTGTACGACTGGTCTTTAAAAAATATAAAAAAATCATTTAACTGGGTTCTTCTGGGCAGTCACATCACTGTTAATAACGTATGAAATATGTGTAAACTAATAGAAGTGTTTGCACAAAGTAATTTTCCATTAGATGATTATTAATGGTTATTTTAAATTATAATTTTAGAAAAGCTTCCCTTTTTTCCCTAATTTTATCGTCATATTTATAACTGCATACTCTGTGGTAATATTGTCTTCAACTGATATCTTCTAAAGAAAAGTTATATATCTGTGAGGAGTGTTACAGATCTGTTGCCCCTGGGTTTTCTTCCTCAGGGAGTTTACTCACTCATCTATTCCTTGTTCTTATATATCTAGGCTGTTGCCTGGTCAGCATTATTCATATTCTTTTGAAGTTTGAATCAAGGTTTTTCAAAGACTGGATGAAATGTATTTTGGGTACCAGAAATGTATCACAGATCCAAGACTTTTATTTAAAAAAAATATCAAAATTCAGAAAACCAGGAAATCTTGGTATTATTAATGCCTTTTCTACAAATAAAAATAACTGTTTAAAATTTTTATTATTGCTGTTCTGGTTAACATGAAGTGAAATCAGCAACTTCAGGACAAAACCTGAAGCTTCCATGCTCTCAGTCGCTTTTACTCTCATCTGTAAACATGTGAAAAAATATATTCTTCAAAAATCCATGCTTACAGCTATTGAAGTGTTTTTTTAATAAAGTATTTTTTAAATACTGCATCTGGTCGCTTGCAAGAGTAACTGCTGAGCAGTCAAATAACACAGAAATAAACCAGGAATGTCAGTAGACTCAAGCATTTCACTTTTGCGAGCATCTTTCTGGATGGCTATTATTTCCTAACACATGAGGTCAGTTGGGCTGGACGGAGAAGGACATAGTAACAGACACTTTTTTTAAAAAACAAAAAGCAAGTTCTCACTTAACTTTTTGTTAAAACTGAAAAAAAAAATATGTTCAGGATCAATTAAGTCAGGGTTAACATTTAATTCTAACAGACTAAATATTTTTTATTAAACTTTTAAGTGAATTAGTTCCAATACCTCTCTGAAGTCTGAACAGTGTTGTGAACGCCATAACCCTTGTTATGGTGTTTAAGGTAAGTGTTGGCCTTCTGTCTTTAATCATCAAACCTAAGTGTCTAATGAACAGGCTCTGTATGTTACTGTCGAAGTTCAAGGCTAGACTGGCCACTAAACTTTGACAGATGCTCTCTGTGATCCCACCACCACCCTGCCCAGGGAAGGGTAACAGAGGAACCAGAGAGAGAGGCTTTGAGGGTGAAAAAGTCTTGAACCAGTATAATGGAAAGGAAAAATAATACTAACAATAACAATGAAGGTATTAAACGACATACAGACAGTATAGACATATACAAATATATTCAAAGACACCAAAGAATATGTCAATACAGAAGCCATGCCCTCCAGATGACAAATAGGTCCTGAGCAGAAAAGTTCCAGACTGAACTCTGCAGCAGACAGGAGCACCCGAGCCCAGAGTCCTGATGGTAGGCCAAGAAAAAACCCAGAAAACAAAGCGTTGGAGGGGCTGTGCTGCTCCCACCCAGGGAAGCAGGGGAAGATGACTTGTTCCAAATAACAGCACTCGTCGGCTGTATGATTACAGAAGACACAAAACACCGGCAGCACAAGAAGAGATGACAAACAGACAATGGCAATCCTTTCAGCAGAGCAGGCATTAAAAGAATACTCAGACTCTTCTTAGGGGACCTTTATATTGAGCACCATGGGAAAGAACATTGTGATGGGTCCATATGGGTCACCTGGCCCACCCTTTCCTCCCCATAGGCACAGCTGCTCTTTCTACCCTACTGTGATTGCCACATCAGCCAGGTAGCCTCAGAAAAATTTTGTCTTGATGCTCTCAAACCAGGATAGTTACACATCATGATGAACTCTGCATAGAGTGACTGAGAGTAATGTATTTCAACCCTTGGTCCTGTTAGAACTTCAGCTTTAAGGAATAATAATTTAAATAGGAATGACTGGGAAAGACTGGTAAGCCAAGTTTCAGTAAATTTTTGCTTTAGAATTGCAGAGAATCTTCTCAGGCTCATATCAGTGGTGTCTGTAGCCTGAGCTCACCCCAGCTCCCAGAAGGATACTCAAAACCAGTGATTTCTTGTCAGTCCCATGTGTACAGGCCCTCATCCCTGTGGGAGGTCTGACCAGGCTGCTGGGGCTCAGGGGACAGCAGGGCAAGCATCTGCTGAAGTTAATAAAGAAGAAAAACTTGTTTTCCAGAACTTGATGACAAACACGTAGAAAAGAGAAATATGAACTTCTTTCATCCATCTTTCAGATGAGTGCCTGGTTGATGTGAAATGCACAACAATACCAACTTCTCTACCTATCTCAGTCTGCCATAGGTGTTTAAGCCCAGCAAAAAGTTTTTAACTTCTGCTCTTGAGAAAGGTAAAGTGCCTCCCTCCAGCCTGGAGTTCAGTGCCTGAATGAAATGTAGTAAATGTTCTTTGATAACAAAGAGCTACAGCTTTAAAAAAAAAAAAAAATTAAGACGGTGCATTTTTTATTTGAAAAACATTACACAACTTCTTTTTTTCAGGCTTATAAATAAATTTTTATTTTATAGCTCTTCATATTGATCCACACAGATCTAGGATTCACTGTTGTTTGCTTTTAGACATGAAGTGTATCACATTGAAATGAAGATTGAATTTTTGTGTAATTGGAAAATTGACTGAATCCACTAGAGACTTGTAATTACTGACTAGATTTAATTCTAAGGCAAATGAGTTACTTATACTCTCTCCTTTTTCCTGTCTATGAGCAGATGTCTCAAGAGTGTAACAGTAGTATGGCTTTTGGGGTCCTAAGGGCATGAACACCAATCTCATCTGCTGTACTGCCGCTCGCTAGGGCAATGCAGTCCTGAGAGCTGGGCGGAACTTGACTTAGACACAGCAGAGGCAACGAAGAACGTGTGCACTCTATGTAAAACACCCTATGTAGCATGAAAGCACAAAGGAGATTGCAAGAAGGTATAAAGGGCAGCCACAGCCCCTGCAGGAACCGGGGCAGAAGCAGCAGAGCAGGATTGTTCCAGCCCCTTTTCCCTGGGTAAGGATGCTGCAGCTGGGCAGTGCTGCTGGGTACCTGCAGCGGGTCCTCCACCTCCTCTGGCAGAGAGAAAGAGTGATCCTCTTTGATTTGCCATTCGCAACTCAGCAGTCATCTCTAATGTGTTGTCTTTTACTATGTAACTAGGTTATGTATATTCAGAATTTTAAGTAGGTGTGTGGGTATGTGTGTGTTTTCTCTTCCAACCTCCCCACGCAGTAAAGTGACTGATAGCACAGTGCTGAAACAGGGCAAATTTGGATGCATCACATCTTAAAAGAAGTCAGGTGGCACTGGCAGAAATGCTGTTGCTTGGTGGTGTTGCTTGGTGGTGTTACTTGGTGTTGTTATAGCAGGAGAGTTTTTAAGAGCCTCAGAAAGAAAAAAAGTACTGGTGAGTTATTTTTGCTTTCTGTGTTAGCATCTGTCAGTGATATTAAGTACATAGACCTGAAAGCATCAGTTTAAACTTTTCACCTCTTGATGTTCTTTTCCATAATGCTAACTACTTTTAAGAAAATATTGTATGGAACATGTTTTCAGAGACTCTTCACTTCGTCTGTTTGGAACATGCAAAAAGATTTGCCAATTAAAAAGTTCAAGGTAACTCAGTGATAAAAGAAATCATTTTTCCCACGGGCATTAAATTTAGTAAGATCATTGCATTGCTCCTTCAGTAATACTGCAATCAAGTATTTTTTTCTGTTTCTCTTGGCTCGTTTGTTGACCTATATACTAACAACTACTTATTACTTAAATGATAATATTATGTGATTAAACCTTCCCTTTGAGAGGTTATTACAATCATTAATATTGCCCGTTGGATTTTCTATGTAGGTACATTTTTTTACTATGCCCTCAAAGGTTTATTCTTTGTGTTGATTATACCAAGACCTAGAAAATAAGGTTAATGATAATGATAAACCCGATTTCACCCTCAGTGATGCTTTTGAGAAGCTTCATGGCATCAGGAAAACATCATCTGTAAAATCACGTTGAACGTAAAGGTCTTAATAAGCATCATGGTAAGAGTGAGAAAAGAGACCTTATGAAAAATGCAAGCTTTTACTCAAGAAAATGTTTTCTTAAGTAATTTTGAAGACTTTTTGTTGATTTCAGTAAGCTTTTAATGCATTCAGGCACTTTTTCCCTAGCAAAGACTTGCTTTTGTATTCTCATGTAAATCTGCATGTAAGTGTTGCTGTGCTGCACATCACCAGGAGCTGCTGTTTCAGAGATTTAAGCCGCATTTCCTTGGCATACGTGTACTGTCTGCTCTTTAGAAAAATTCTAGTAATTCTGCAATATATTTCTTCTTGGAATACTGATTCCAGAACTGTCAATACTCAATCATTATTTTATTTTATTTTAACTGTATTTGAAAAATAAAGTTGTTTAAAGAAGTTGGCTGTTAATTTGTGTTTGTTAATTTGTTTTTTCTGAGCTTTTAGACTATGTATTTTACATGTTTTATGCCTCTTTACTACACTATGTGATATGAAATATGTTAAAAACAACTGAAAGCACATACAGCTGCTTATCAGTGAAAGTCGAGCCTTTCAGCAAAACAAGAAAAAAAGATTCATTTTAGACAGCCTTAGATGTTACCTAAATGCCCTGAATAGCTCAGATGAATTCATTTTGTGTGAGTGGTGTTAAACAAACACGGTCTGGAGCTCTGGATTCTTTTCCTAGAGCAACATCATGACATCATATCGCGTCAATTTTTCTGTCATGGACAAAGGATTTCAGACTATGCACAGGGTTTATTTTCAGTAAACCACATCACTCTTGCCTGCTTAGCAGGCATTACTGTTGTTGCAGTGTTCCCTGGACTTGCAATTTTGTGATGATAGTTAAGATTTCCAAAGTGGGATTTATTTTACCTAAATTTAAATTCCTGCAGTTCAGGCCTCTACATCTGTGTTGCTCTTGTGTGCTTGAATATAGTTAATTTAAGCTAAAGAGGTGAAGAACCACTATCATGTGCCGGTGGGAGACAATGAGTGAACTAGCAGAGGAATTCCTGTTTGCGTGGCACATACACCTGTGAGGGACTAAACAAATGTCTCAAACATTCTGGGCTTTCTCTGAACCCAAACAAGCCAGAGCTGCCTGCCTGCCACCTGTCCCTCTTTGTGGGGGGGTGGCTCCGCGCTCTGGTGAACCCCTTGCCCCAGCCCTGCACCAGTGGAGCTGTGGAGGGGGTAGGGCTTGGAGCTGGGGCTGCAAGAAGGTGGGAGAGGGGGGGTAACACCCCCCCCTCAGAAGCTGCCACCATCCCCCAGACCAGTTCCTGGCAATTTTCCACAAGGCTGATGTGACAGGAACTTGATTCTATAAAAGGCGATCACCCCGGGCAGCTGTGCACTTTTCACCCACCACAAGAGGATGGCTGTGTGTGCCGTGGTCATGGTCGTCACTGGTGGTGATCTTCGCTTTTCCTATGGCTTTCTTTCTCTTTCTTTCTAACATTAACAATGCTATCTATAGCAATTACTATCTATAGCAAGGCCGGTTTCTTTTGCTCACTAATAGCTCGTTGTTGTGAGGCGTGTTCGTTGTGCTAGGTGGACAACTGAAATGCATCGTTGTTGGGCGATTGATAAATAAAACTGATGTTCGGATCTTTGATGTGAGTCACCTTAATCCTGGCCTGGGAATGGGTGAACCTGAGTCATCGTCCTTAAAGCTTGGGACGTGACAACACCAGAACTAGAAAGAAGAAACTCTCCATGGAGCAACAGTGAAGAAACCACCAATATTACTGAGCAAAGATGACATGAGGTGAACTCTGGGAGGAAAGCTGCTGAAAAGTTTGCATGCCTGTGTCCCTCTATAATACAGTAATGAAAAGAAGAAAAATAACACTAAATTCTGCTGTGCCCTGAAGTCACACTCAATGAGACTGAGAACAGAATATAGTCCAACAAACTGAGTTTTAGATCTCAAGCTAATTTTTTTGGATCTGGGGTTTTTTATTCCATCCTCTGAATGCCTAGGATGAAGTAAGAATGAAGTGTCTCCAGATTGTAAATCTTCTCTGAATTCTCAAATCCATTGATGAATATGAGCCTGTTATTACCAGTTGCAGAGACTGCAACTAGCTCTGAGCAGTTGCTTGAATATGTTCAGCCCAAATCTGCTTCAAAGACAATGTGCAAGCTCCAGGTGCTCGCTGTTGGCACAAATACTTACTGCTCTTCAGCTGGATTTTCCTCTCTGACTTCCTCTCTAAAGAAAACAGAGCCCAGATTAGCGTTTTAAATGGGCAACTGGCAAAGGAGTTGGGAATCAAACCATCGTGAAAAGCTGTAAATACAGTGGGTGTGACAGAAA
>NW_009706332.1:56736-58340 GCF_000703405.1 Apaloderma vittatum | reverse complement strand
CAACCCCTGACATTCTGTGATTCTATGATATCAGTACAGCTTGTCTATGCCCTGTCATCCATGCAATGACAGAGGCAGAGAGAGTGCTGGCACACAGACGCTTCTGAGACACTTAACAGCATGTTGAGGCTTCCCAACAATGCAGAAATACTCTGTAAGTTGTTTCCAATCATTCTGCCTTCCCATTCTCAACTGAAATCGAGGAGTTGGCTCCAAAAATGTCATTTACATGGAAGTGCTGAGATAAATACCACCAGGGTAACAAGCTCAGTATCGTTAAAACCTGTGAAGTAGATGGGGAATATTCATGTAAACACTGTATGAGATTTAAAGAACTAGAAATTAATTTGGTCAAAGTAGTGTCAGTCAAGATTATGGAAAATCAGCAATATTTTTAGAATAGTTATAGCCATCACATTAGAATAAAACTTTAGCAAAATAATAGACGATAAATTTATGACACCTTAAAATTTAAAGAGTGGTCACTCAGTGCTTTCCTAAATTGTATGAATTCCACAGCCTTGCATTTCATGCACCAACTTAACCTCACAAGGCATTCGGAAGGCATTTGGAGAGATTTTTGGACCGATTCTGAATGAAAAAGGATCAACCAAATTTAACCAAGAGGGAAAAAAATGAGTAAAGTCATCTTCTTCCCATAATTCAAGAGACAATATATTGTGTCTCCCCCTGCCATATTATACCAGAAAGAGAAGTGCCAATATGCAGCATGTAGATAAACCTCTGGAAAGAAATCAAGGAAAAACAGTATTAAAATTTCCCCAAGCAGCTTCTTCCTTGAGGGACTCCTAGACCAATTCTTCAAGACCCAAAAATCCTCGATGGTTATCTCCGAACTCATAAAGGTTTCCACAAGCCTAGAGCTATGTCCTTTTACAAATATGTGTGATGAAAATACTTTATACTTAATATTATTCTCTATTATTTCTTTACCAGCAACAACACATATATAATTCATTTGGCTCGCAGAACAATGAATAAGGGAACATGGACTTTTGCTACTTGCTGGCAATAATAGGAGATTTTTGTCTCTCTAGACTAATTTTGATTTCATGCTTCCGAGTTTTGAGCCTTGCCAGGAGGTTTGAGCTTCAAAGCAATGCAGCAAGGACCAGGACATGTTTGCCACACGTTTTAGCACCGGAGGCAGCTGCTTCTATTGTCTACTGGCTAGAATCCGTTACAGAACACATGGTACAAAGAGCAAAATAGATTAAAACATTTCATATGGAAGACAGCATTGAGGACTTACATAGTGATGGATGACAAAATATTAATTGGATGTGGCAAGCTATCCAGGGGAATAAAAGACAAAGAACAGACAAAACCTGGTCGTCCTTACTGCCTTTGAACTAATGACACACAAAGCAGGAGCTTGCTGCATTCAGAACCAAAGTCACGAATAATTTGACACTTCTCAGATGACTGTTGATTTTGCCAGACATTGAAGGGCAATAAAAAGTTTTCCCCAGTGACAGAAGTGGCATAACTGCCACTGATACTGTAATTCAGGCTTGAAGTCCTGGAATCAAATGATTTGAAAGTCTTTTCAATTATATGTTTTTTACTGCCTAAGCAATTAT
>NW_009706332.1:55759-56714 GCF_000703405.1 Apaloderma vittatum | reverse complement strand
TTTTATATTTTATAAATATTTTATATTTATATTTCTTTTGTGCATTTCTTTCCTGCCAACTCCTCCTTTGCAGAAAGTGGCAAAAGATGAGCCTTTTGTGACAAATGCATGCAAGTTGCTAAGATTAGTATCATTATTTGTTGATCCTTTTTTTCTCGGCAAATTTGCAAACTAGCACAGCAAACATTACAAATATAAGGAAGCAAGAGAGGTGCATTTAAGAACTAAATAATTTTAATCAGCATGACTAGATTAAAACAGCTTCTTAAATATTTCAATGCGGCAATCCTTTAGGAAGTGTTTATGACAAGCTTATAACAGTGCCAGGCAAAAGACAAAGTGGAATCTATCCAGGCTCATCCATATTTAAATGTGTGTGCTCAGTGCAAACCTGGCTTAGGGAAAAGCGATGACATCTCCAAACTTACGATAGGTGGCAGGCGAGAATGCTGGCAGAGCAACCAGGAGAAATAGAGGAGATAAATAGGGAAGCTGACAGCAAGAAACCATTTGGAAGTGTAAATGGGCTGAGGAGAGAAAAACAGAAAGACAAGGCAAGCCCTGAAGTCCAGGATGGACTACAGGTCACCAGACTATACCAAACCTTGCAAAATTTTTACTTGCCTTTTGAATATCGTGAGTGAGAAGCTAAGCGAGGAAAAGACACCAGCTATAAAGCAGTTATCAAAATTGCAAACTATTCAAGGATAAGACGGGCAGAAAAAAGTCTGAGATGGAAATATTTCAGAAATATGAAGAGTTTCCAATTGCCAAGAATGAGAGGAAGACAGTGGGAATGGATCAAGCCCTCATGAACAGCAGCCTAAGTGAAAAAGGAATGGAAAAATAAAACATTTCAACAGTTTTTCTTTCCAAATTGTGCCAAGTGTCATGACTACAGCCTGTCTTTTTGAGGTGGAAACCTCTTCATCTGCTGCAGACGTCTAACAAAGGG